>NW_020175837.1:2700367-2700490 GCF_003031525.2 Neophocaena asiaeorientalis asiaeorientalis | reverse complement strand
TACCCAAGCCGGGGTCGCCACCCGGGGACGCCTGCCCAGCCCGGGTGGCGGCACGCCCCAAGCTGACAATTGAACCTCGCGGGAGAAGCAAGAGGGTGGGGAGGAGGGTGGATCCAGGGCCCT
>NW_020175837.1:2630111-2700349 GCF_003031525.2 Neophocaena asiaeorientalis asiaeorientalis | reverse complement strand
CGCACGTGCCCTGCCTGGCGCGCCGGACGCTGGGGACCTGCCGGGGGCGGTGATGACCCGGGCGCTCACCCGCTCTCGTAACGCTCCTGGTGCCTGGGGAGAGCGGCGTCTACGGCCACGGCGGAGGGGCGCGTATGACTTGGTGAGTGTGTGCGCGAGGAGAGGGCCGGCTGGGTCAGAGACGCACCGTATTCCTGCTCCAACAACCGCGCCTGATGCGCGGTAACGCGGCGCACTTCATCGCTTTATCCTCCCGCCCGCATCCCCTCCCTCCCTGCCTGCTCTTCTGTGGGTACCAGACTCCCGAACCAACCACAAGACGGGCTTGCTCTCATTAGCGCTGCCCCGCCCTGCAGCCTCCGCGCACCCGCCTCCCTCGCCCCCGCCGTAAATATATATTGATTCCTGTTACCGCCGGTCCCATCCTTCCAACCCCCAGCACGAGTACTGGGCATATCCAGCCCCAGCCCCAGCCCTTTTGTGTGTGTGCAAACAGTGCGTTCAGAAAGGATGTGGTAGAGACACCCCAGCAGGTACCCTGTGACAGGTGTTCTTGGCCTCTGTCTTACACACTTTCCTTATCTACGTTATGCACCGTTGTGCGCACTCACACACGTCTGGGGCACTCACACATGTCTGGGCACCGTCCTGTATTTGCACCGCAAACACACGAAACAAACATGGTAATTACAAAGGCAAAGGATGAAAATCGCTCCCCGCCCCCCGAAAATCTATTGTTGGGCAAGACTGGCTTTCACACTGGGTTCTACATTAAACCGCACACGGTGTCAGAATGCTGGAACTGGAAAGACATAACCTCCACAGTCTGTGATTTCCTGACCAAACTGCGTTCTTCACAATGCTTTTTTTTTTTTATTTCTTCCATCTCCTGCCCAGCATCCTTTACAGTAGATGTTTTTTCACATCCTGAGAAGTTATCTTTATTCCCACATGCCAAATGCAATCCTCCCTAAACTAAACGAAAGACCCTGACTCCAGACTCCTGACTGAACACCAGAGGACAGACCTCCCAAGTCCCAGACTGTATGATGGGCTGCTTTTCAGTGGCTCTCATTTCACTGACCCGCCTCTTGGTTTTGATTTCTCTCTCATGACCAGAACTTTCCAGAAGTGGAAACCTTGGAAGATGTGAAGGCAGCTTCACCAGCTGTACCCCTTTCTCCAAGGAGGCACACACATCATCAAGCCTTCCCTTTCCGCATTGCCCTGGCGATGGGGGTGCCCAGGCCTCCGCCTTCCCTGAGAGACACCATCTCTTTGCCTGACGCCCTTAGATCTCAAACCTCAGCTAAGGATCCATGCAGAAAGCTGGGCACACATTTCTCCAAGAGATTTTTACACTTCAATTATTATCAACTCCTAGATGAAGAAAACCCTCCAAGAATAGACTAGGGCAGGCTGAAGCAGTGAAGAGCAGCATTAACCAACCATGTGATGTTTCCAAACAGAGACTTGCATGGAAACAAGAGCTCTGCATTAATCAGCATCCATGGTTTCTAAATTGGCACAGGATCACCAAACCACAATAAAGGCTTTAATTAATTTTTAAAAAGCCAATATTTCACAACAATGGTAAATGGAAAATAACCTTCAAAAATTGTATGATTGAAAAAAAAAAAGACCGATGACAAGATTTTGGAGAAGACTAGTAAGTTATTCTTCCCAAATTTAAAAAAGAAAAAGGGTAATTCTTTACGTCAATTAATTGCCAGGATGTTCACCTCATTGTCTTCAGTGATGAAGCATCAACTTGGCTCAGAGATCCTTCCCTCTGTTCTCTCTATCAAAGAGATAACTTGACAAGTCAACGTCTCTCCTAAAGATTATTGATGTAACAATCCTGAGATGGGCTTTATTTTCCTCTGGAGAGTTTCTTTTCTTATACTGAAGGGAAAAAATATGAAAGAAGAAGTACACTAAGTTTCACATTTTAACATGTTGGATTGATAAAGTCCTTGTCAAGCACCTCCTACACGCCAAGTGCAATGGCAACGTACACTCCTGTGTTTTGTCCTGTTTATCTCTCACCTCACATGGTCTCATTTATTCCTCACGGTCCCATTGCAGTCTGAGAATAATAGCATCATCTTATTTTACAGAGGAGAAAAGCAAGGCTACATAGGGCTCTATAATTTCCTTAAGGTCTCATTGCCGGCAGAAGACCTCAAATCTAACGTTAACTGACTTCAGCTACCCTAACCTTAAAGTGAGGCATATTTGGTGGAGAAATGACAAGACTTGCCATGGATTTTAAAGCCATCCATTTATTAATCACATTTATCAAGCTTCTAAGATACTCCAAAAACTGTTAAAATACAATAGTAATGTCACAGTCCCAATGCCCCCAACAATACTAACCTCATATAATGGCATAAGATGGTGAGGGCATTTGCAGAAGCACATAGAAACGCCGTGTACTATCGTGATGCCAGCACATCCCCATGTTCCCATCTTTTGTAACTCAGGGTCCAGCACGATGCAGGCAGGGACTGGCATGCCTGCCCATCTCAGGCTACATGCAGGGAAAGGCGAGCAAACAGGGCAAGTGGTGCCTACTGTGCTGAGAAAGCTATGACTTGGGCTGACCAGGGGCTTCACCTTGGGGACCAGACCTTCATCATAATGTCAGAAGTAAATACCCTGTGGCTAAGGGAGGGAAAGGACCAAGCTGTTGGAGCTGCACTCCTGGTGTCAAGTCTGACACAGTCCATCACCGCAGGACTAACTCTAGCCAATGATACCAAATTGCAATTTGAAGACCCCTCTGGTCCTAAGGTTTAGGATACTAACCCAGAGGGCAGGTGTCTGACTTGGTCAGCTGAGCAATTTACCAGAGAAAGCAGGCCTCCTCTGATGAAAGGATTTTAATTTTGAAGGGTGATTATACCTGCACATGGCTGAGGAGTGGCAGTGGCTGTCTTGGCAGCTATGAAAACCTTGGGTGGTTTTGGGTCAGGGAGGTCAAGCAGAGCCTGAGATTACATGAAGTAGCATTGGGCTTTTCTTATGTGAATTTATTCACTCAGTCTACCATTTGTAATACGCTAATTTCTGGAGACGTAACATTAAAGATGGAGTCTCTGACCGTGGAGATCAGAGTTGAGACTATTAACATCTTTAATTAAACCAGTTAGCACTACATATTTGATAGATGAAGCGATAGGTCAAATGGAGGGCCATCATCACAGGTTACAAAGGCCACTAATCTAGACCCAGGTGAAGGGAGTGAGGCTGGAGTTCCAAGGGCAGACTTCTTGGAATCAATGGTGCCCACCTGAGTCTTAAAGGATCCGTAGCAGTTGGCAGGTGAAGGGAGTGAAGGAAGGGCATCCCAGATGAATATGGCAACGTCAGAAGACAGCCAGAAATGTCTGTAGTATATTCAAGAAAATGTCTGTCCTATTGAAATGCAGGCAGCTGCATACATGTAGTAGAATCCTTCTGTGATTTTAATTTGCATTTTCTTAATGACCAGTGAGGATGTGTATCCTCATAAGTGCTCATTTTCCATTTTTGCTGAAGTGTTTGTTTAAAACTTCTGCCCATTTTTCAATGGGTTATTTCCCTTCAGGTTGTGAGTTTCGAGAGTGCTTTCTATGTTCTAGATATAAGTTTTTGTCAGACTGTGATCCCTAAGTATTTCCTCTCAGTGTGTGGCATACCTTTTCATTCTCTTGCTAACATCTTTCACAGAGCAAAGATTCTAAGGCTGATGGAGTTAAATTTATCAACTTTTGTTGTGATGAATCAAGCTTTTAGCATCATATCTATTATAAAACCCCTTGGAATAACCCAAGAGTTCTGTTCATGTTTTGTTTTACAAGTTTTACAGTTTTATATCTTACACTCAGGTCTTTGGTTCATTATTTTTTAGTGAAGGCATGGGGTTTTTGGTGTTTTTGCATAAGGATGTCCAATTATCTCAGAACTATTTATTGAAAAGACCATCTTTTCTTGATTGAATTGCCTTTACAAGTTTTCAAAAATAAGTTGACCAAATCTGTATGGATCTCTTTCTGGAATCTCTATTCTGTACCACTGATCTATCTATCCTTTTGCCAATACTGCGCTATCTTAATTACACAGATTTATATGGTCTTAAAATCAGATAGTGTGAGACCCGTGCCCCCTGCAGTGGAAGTACAGAGTCTTAACCACTGGACCACCAGAAAAACTTTGTTTTTCTTCTTTCAAAATTATTTTGGCTATTCCTATTTCTTTGCCTTTCCATGTAAATTTTAGAATCAGTTTGTCAATATCTACTAAAAGTTTCTGCTGGGGCTTTGATTGTGATTGTGTTAAATTTATAGATCAGTATCAGAAAAACTGAAATTTTAACAATCTTCCAAATTCTTATAGTATTCCAATCCATAAGCATGGTATGTTTCTGTATTTACTTAGGTTCTTTGATTTATTTTATCAGTATTTGGAGTTTTCAGCACACAGATTTTACACATTTTTTTGTTAGATATATACCTATGAATTTCTTTTATTTGGTACTATTGTAAAAGGCATTGATTTTAATTTTGAATTTCACCTTGTATTAAAATGTATCTGGGATTTATTTTAATCAATTATGGACATGCAGACATGCAGACACAAAAATGATTTTCAAGAAGGAATAAGTTTATACTCACAGATCCCTAGAAACAGGAGCCATGAGGGGCCGCGTGGGGAAGCACAGGGGTCAATCAGGAGGCAGAGGGGCAAGAGGAGAGCATGGCCCAGAGCATCTATTTTGTTCTCTGCAGGAAAGGGTAGAAGAATCAGACCAGGCAAATTTGAACAAATTTAGGATTTGATAATGTGAATAATTTTAGAGGGCTCTGGGCTAGAGGGGTAATCTTGGGTTGTTCTGTACTTGGCTCTGGAGTGACTTAGGGCAGGAAAAATACTGGCTTGATGTGTGAGAGTTAGACATAGGAGGTGGCAAGGATCATGGCCTCAGAATTAATTGGTTTGTATATGGAAGATGTGCTCATAGGACAGTTGTTTGCTGTCTCTAGGAATTAACTAGTCCTGGGAGGGCATCTCTCCCCAGACAACAAGGCCCCTAAGATTTCAAAACATCATGAAATACAGAAAATAAAAAACATGATTAATACAGACTGGTTCATTGCAAGAACAGGGAAAAATGTGGGTATTTTTTTTTTGTATATTTACTTAGTATCTTGTGATTTCGCTAAAATCATTTATTATTTTTTTTTGCGGTACGCGGGCCTCTCACTGTTGTGGCCTCTCCCGTTGCGGAGCACAGGCTCCGGACGCGCAGGCTCAGCGGCCATGGCTCACTGGCCCAGCCGCTCCGCGGTATGTGGGATCTTCCCAGACCGGGGCACGAACCCGCGTCCCCTGCATCGGCAAGGCAGGCGGACTCTCAACCACTGCACCACCAGGGAAGCCCTCTAGGAGCTTTTATGTAGGTCTCTTGGAATTTTCAGTGTAGACAATTATGTTGTCTGTGAATAGAGAGAGTTTTATTTCTTCTTTTTCAATCCGTATGCCTTTTGTTTGTTTCTTTTTTTGTATTGCCTTTTCTATTCCTTGAATATATTTTAATGTTATTAATTAATTCAATAATTCATTATTTGCTGAGCTTCAGTTGGAAGATGAATAATATTTAAAGAGCAAAAAATGTGTGGTCAAGTTAAATAGTTAAGTACAATATGATGTAAGCGCTAAGACGGATGTGCGCTGTCAGTGTGACAGGAGTGAGCTTGCTAACTATGGCCAGGGAGACTGGATGCCTCCAGTAAGAGAGTTTTAGAGGAATAACAGGAGTTTGTTGAAAGACCAAAAGGAGAAGTGCATCGTAAGAGGAAAGAACAGCATAGAGACCGAAGGAATAGAATGTACTTGAGAAATGGTGAAGAAGAGCTCAAATTAACTGCAGAAAAGAGAGAGTAGGGTCAGGGATAACTGGAAAGAAAGATTTGGGACAGATTATAATGAGTCAAACATGCCCTGCTCCAGATTTTAGAATTAATTTTGTGAGTGATGAAGAACCATAAGGATTTTAAAGTCAGGAAGTAGAATAACAATATTTGTAATTTATATATACAGCAAAGCAAAATTTACATTGTGACTTCAAGTTTGTAACGTTTTGATAACAGAAGTGTCAGGTTGGGATGGCAGTTGACTAACTTGCCCTCGCCCACCTTTCTATCAAAATACTTCTTAAAGAGCACAAGACATAGAAAAGTGGCAGACGATTATGAGGTATGAATGTTTAGCAACAATTTATCTCACTCCAGAAGGATTTTCACTAATCCTTCATGGATTAGGAAACATGGATTAGACATTGAAACACAGCCAGAGAGAAAAAACAAAAAACAATACTTCAAGTTTGTAACGTTTTGATAACAGAAGTGTCAGGTTGGGATGGCAGTTGACTAACTTGCCCTCGCCCACCTTTCTATCAAAATACTTCTTAAAGAGCACAAGACATAGAAAAGTGGCAGACGATTATGAGGTATGAATGTTTAGCAACAATTTATCTCACTCCAGAAGGATTTTCACTAATCCTTCATGGATTAGACATTGAAACACAGCCAGAGAGAAAAAAAAAAACAAAAACGATATGACTGGTTTCCCTTTCCTCAGAAGTGCAATGCCTCCATTTAGGAAAGGAGGATAGTGGTGAAGAGTTTGGACTCTCCAATGATCTGGTTTAAAAATGTGATTCTACTATTTACTTGTTCTGTGTTCTTCCAACATTTATTTAAATTCAATTTTCTTTTATGTATAAAATTGACTTATGTATATTATTTACCTTAAAGATTGTTGAGGTTATGTGGGATAACACATGTGAAGTTCATAGCATTTTGCTTAACATACAAGAGTATTTAATGTTCCTTAGCTTGTTCCATTAATAATGTTCTTTATAAATCTATTGGAAGATTCCAGCATGCTGTAATGCATATGACTAAGTTTTAAAGTGTTTGCACCAAAGTTAGATATTCAAAATATGTAAAGAGTTTTTCAAAAAGATTTTTAAAAATCAATTTGTATAAGAGAAAAATGGGACAACATTCAAAAACTCTGACAGATGATTTAAAATTAACAATGAATGCATGAAAAAATTTGAAATACCCCTATGAATCAAAGAAGTGCAAATTAACAGACCATTTTCACTACTTAGGTTGCACCTAAAAAATACACGTTTAGGAAATTCCCTGGTGGTCCAGTGGTTAAGACTCTGTACTTCCACTGCAGGGGGCACGGGTCTGATCCCTGGTTGGGGAACTAAGATCCCTCATGCCACGCAGTGCAGCCAAAGAAAAAAAAGTACACATTTAGCATAATTGCTACTTAGGGAGCAGTGTATTTCTGCTGGTGAGAAAGTAGATCGTTCCAACTTATCTGAGAGAAATTTGTGACTTGTTTCACAGATCTTTAAACGACTCATGTGTCTAAATGTAGGTGTATTAGTTAGTCGTTGCCGCAAAACAAACATCCCAAATCTTAGTTGATTAAAACAACAATCATATATTATTTCTCATGAGTCTATAAACTGGCTGTAAATTGCTGATCTGGGCCAGACTAAGCTGATCTCAGCTGGACTCATTTTTATGGGCAGTTGACAGATTTCCTGAGAGCTGGCTGATCTCAGACAACTTCATCTGGGACAACGGTGCTCTCTTCCAAGTGATCCCTCATCTTCTCACAAACTGGCCCAGGCTTGTCCTCATGGCAGTGGCTGGGGCTGAGGAGAGAGGGCAGAAATACATGAAGCTTCTGAAGTCTAGGCTCCCATTGACCATAGCCCGTCATAAGACCAGCCCAGGCACAAGGGGAATGGAAATAGATCCCACCCCTTGATGGGAGGAACTGTGAGGTCCCATTGTAAAGGGTAGGAATATAAAGAAAGATTGAGAATTGAGGCCCCAAAAGTGACCGTTATGAGAAACAAGAGACAAGACCACATTGACCAAGATCTTGGATTTGAACAATTACATCCTTGATACGAAGGACTGAGAAGTACGATCTTGGACTATACTTCACAAGTTCCATCCTTTAGCATAGATCATATGACACCAAATAAAGTAAGCTAAAACTCTGGACCCTCTCCCATTTTTCTGCAATCTTCTGAACTAGCTAAAGAAAATCTTGCAACTGCCTCCTTTTTTTTTCTCTATGCATCTACTCAGATCTCTATTTCACAAAATAGACATAACAAAGAATAGAACGGCCAGCCATGGATGCATTGCTCTCCAGAATGCTTATTTATCCATGATAAAAGCTTTACAATCTAAGCTTGAGCCAGGATAAGCTGTGGAAACAGTGGATACTGCAGTAGGAGTACAGACTAAAATAAACCATGCTGTTCAACAAAACTGCAAACTGAGTCTCTAATTTAGTTAAATAACCTGAGCTGTCAAAGGAAGCATACATTTAACCACAATCCTGCACGCCCAGGTCACCTGCAAGTTTCTGAATATTAAGTGGAAACTGTGCACCCACAGCTGACTTTCAGGTTTATATCCTGAAACCATCAAATGAGCAATGACAGGGCTAAGAATGTTCCAGCCAGCCCATGTCCACTGAAACTGGATAACCCTCTGGCCATAAGACAAACAATCCAAAAACAAAAATGGGTGTTCTGAAAGTATACTTTAGTGAAAGAAAGAGAGAACATTGCTCCTAGAAATTAAAAAGCATATCTATGAAATGACTTTTTATTGAAAAAATATTTTTACAACTTGGAAGGTATAAGCTAGGTACTTTCATGAAGTTGACAAAGGAAATAAAAAGAGAAAAACTCTGATGCAGGTAGAGATGTAAAAAGGAGAGTGAGAAACAATAAAAATGCAAGAAAACTTCAAATGCAGGTACGGACTGAAAATCCATATTGGAGACTGAAAGGGGAGAAAAGACACTACAAGAAAAAAAAGATTGATATAATGATATAAGGATAACCCTGAGAAAAGTGTCAAACTCTAGAGGAAATGACAATGAAACAAATGAGAGAAAAAAATGAAAGCCACATATAGCAGGTAAAGGAGCTCCACCCTTAAAACTGTTATGTATTCCTTGGGAGAATGGGGAAACACTTGAACCAAAAAATCAAAAACATTTTAGAAGCAGTCTTTCCCAGGATGAAGTAATCCTTGGGTCTACAAATCTAGAGGATTCTTCTGTTCAAAAGAATAATAATCCTACACCTTAATATGTGCTAAACTTTAAATCATAATCAATACAGAAAAAAATTTTACAGGTTGCCAGATTAGAAATAGAAGTAAAACAAAGGAACGAACAAAGTCTGGCTGGACTCAGATTTCTACTCTGCAACATCAAATGCTAAAACACAATGAAAGAGCATTGGGGAGGGCAAAATGTTTTGTAAATAAAAATTCTCTATCTTTTCAAGTTATTCACTTGCAAAAGTGACAGAAGCTATCTCAAGATACAGAGGAATTCAGAAACATAACACTCATGTTCTCCCCCCCAAAATAATTCCTCTAAGACATGTCAAGGCAGCAAGATATAAGTGAAAATGAAGAAATGCAGGACTACGCATGAGCATGGAAACAAAATACATATGTAGAGTTCCGTGTGACTTCGGTAAATAGAGTCACATCAAATGCAAAAAAAAATTTTAAACCTCTTATTGAAATAGATCTGTAAGGAAAAAATCATAAAATAATAATTGTGTGATGATAAATTAGCTTGATAAGGACAACAAAATTAATGTCAGGTGGGAGGTAATGATATACCGTATTTCCTGTTCTGATTCTTATAATTTAAAAAGTACATAGTTAATCAAAAATTTTTTGGCAAATCATAGAAGAATTTAAAATAGGGATTCAGGACTTCCCTGGTGGTGCAGTGGTTAAGAATCTGCCTGCCAATGCAGGGGACACGGGTTCGAGCCCTGGTCTGGGAAGATCCCACATGCCGCAGAGCAGCTAAGCCCGTGCGCCACAACTACTGAGCCCATGTGCCACAACTACTGAAGTCCGCGCACCTAGAGCCTGTGCTCCGCAACAAGGGAAGCCACCACGATGAGAAGCCCGCACACCGCAACGAAGAGTAGCCCCCGCTCGCCACACGTGCAGCAACAAAGACCCAACACAGCCAAAAATAATTTAAAAATAAAGTTGGGATTCGACTACTTAAATGTGGACTTTAAAACAGGATTTTATCTACATAAATAGTAGATTTTAAAACAAAATTTTAATTGTTTCTTTAATCCAGAAGATAGAAACAAATAATAGGTCGTATTCTTAATAACATAAAACAATGACAGAATTGAGGTTAAGGATACTGTTTTGGGCTGATAGAAGTCACCCCATTTAAAGCCAACGGGTTAAATTCCCCTATTAAACTTCTTCAAAAACAAAATACAACAAACTAAATCACATATATAAATTATATATGCATATATTAAAAGCCTAAAAATGCTAACATAAATTAAAAATCAACAGTAGACAAATTAGGATAAGCAAGTGAATACATTAAAATAACGTTTGCGACCCTGTTAACAGGCAAAATTCCAGCCTTAAAAATACCAACAAAGCAATAATTAATAAATAATTTTACATTGATATGAATATAAGAAGTATATATAAGAAGTTTTAAAAGTCAAAATGTAGAGAGTAGCCTTCTATCAAAATGTTTACAAGTGTTAAGCACAGAGATTTGTTCCTAATATCTTTTTTTAGGAGACTTTAGCATGTCTCCAGCAGTCAAGGTAGACTGCCTAGGGAAATTTAAAGTACATATGGTTAGAAAAATATGATGGAAAATCTCAAGTATGAGACATATATCAAACGTTTTAGAACTCAAACAGATGTGTTTTATTTAACCAGCCATGAAACATTTATAAAAATGGACTATATACAAGGCTACAAAGTAAACCTCTAGAACATCTAAAGTAAGACATTTTATACTCCATATATTATATTAAAACTTTTGCATTCGCTCACATTTTCCTCCACGGGATAAATATTTTCTGGTTATTTCTTCCTAGGTCTCAACCGCAAAATCTCAGATCTTGCTGGTACACATTAGCCAGGTCCTGCAGTTCCTTCAGTGTGAAACCTATTTCCTTCTGGAAGATAGACAGTGATCATTAGTACTTGACCCTAATTTGTCAGAATGGAGACAAGGACAGGAGATGAAGGATAAGCGTCATCTTGTAACCCGTGCCAGGTGAACCTCTGCAAGGCTTTAAGCTGGGGAAGCTTCTCTCCTCTAACAAGGGACATTGTCCCATGCCTGGGACTTTTAGGGCAATCAACCAAATAGCCCATTCTCAGTTCTCAGGGTCCCACTGTTTTCTTATCAGAGACCTAACTTTGACATAGGGGACCTATCAAGGATCCTCTGCATCGCTACCTTACAATAAGATCCTAGGTCCGATTTTCAGCAGCGCCTGCCCTGCGGCTGAAAGACCTAAGGGTTTCCCAAAACCCTGCCTAGAGACCTCTGGTTTTTTGTAGTGTGCTGTAAGTGGATAGCTTGTTAAAGAATTCCAAAGCAATTAAAAAAGACTGAGCCAGGATATCATTCCTGCGCACCTACAAAGAGAGGGTTATACATTTGTTTTGCTTCGTTGCAAATAGTGTGCTTCCAAAATGGTACCCATCCTCTTTCACGGCCGTAATCTTCACCCAAGTAGTCAACGCCTTCGTGACCTAGATGTCATGTGGAACCTCTGTTCACTATGGTTCTTGATATCTTCCTGACTGGCTCAAACTCTAATTCCACACTCTGAGCAAGTTCAAAGCCTTTTCAAGGGTTCTTCAAATTGCTAGTGTGCATGCCTCTTCACAGGCATCGCCGACCGTGGACAACTTCTTCCGTGTGTTTTCATAATGCACAGATGTGATGCTGTTCTTCACGTAACCAAAAAGGAAAAACGAAAACAAAAGACAACTACTGACAAAAGTATTTCTGGATGTTGGGGGTAGGTTGTGGGAAGGAGAGGTGGCATTGCGGACATTTCCTGAATCAACATTTAACAATCTCTTTGTTAAAATTCTTTTTGGACACCCTGTCACAAGAGCTTTGCCCCATCCCACTGACTCTTCTCTTTTCTCTGTTCCTCGTTTCCTCCCACCCAGATTGCCTGGGAAACCAAAAATTTTTCTCCTCACCTTTGTAGACAGCGATTCAGCTTTCTGCTAACTCTTACTCCCAAACTGTCCCACACAAACTCTTCGGCCAAACCGGAAAGGCTGCTATTCAACTCCAACTACACAGACCGTAAATAATAAAAACTTTTTTCTCTTACACTTTTCTGATTTTATGACTTCTTGTTATCTTCCAGTAGTCCCAGAGATGTAGCTCCTAAGTACCTTCTGCCAACTCTTTTATGAAGTTGCAAGAATACTCTTCAAAGGTCAAGGTTTATTTATCCCATGGTAAAAACTTCTCAAATTCTGCCATACTTTATCACCTTATGTAGCCCTAAAGCCCAGTTCCTTCTTTTTCTAATTTTTTCCAGCAAAAGTGGCTCAAGTGTCTTTGGGCATGTTTTTCAACCTTTGTGTCAGTTTCCTTCATTTGAAAATGAGAAGAATAATAATGTCCTCAGCATAAAGTTTGTTATGATGATTAAATAAATACACTTAGAACAGTGTCTACCTAGCACAAATAAGTGTTCAGTGTATGTTAATCATTTTTGTTTTCATTATACTTATCATATACAGACCCAAGAGTCTCTTAGTTGCCCCAAAGAATAAAGTAAAGAAGCATAATGTCACAGAATGTCAGCTAGGGGCTGGACAGGGGCTATTTGAAAACCCTACTGCAGGGTTAAAATAGAACTCCCTACAAAATCCCATTTTGATCCTAACATCTGACTCCATATTTAATTTAATACCTCTCTAGCTAGAGACGATCAAAATAGACTGAGTCCCATGTTTTCTCCACATACACCTACACTTACATATACACAGTGTATGAAAAGAGAAGCCTAGATAGTATCAGAGAGATTGGAGAGAAGATCCACATGACATCTTTTCTAGCCATGCCTCAAAAACCTCCAGATTTCAGAGCTTCCTCCTAGACATAAAGCCCATCTGTGACAGTCCTGTTTCTATGCATTTGAACAGCACATTTTCTCTCCCAGGGAATATTGGGAACATGTACTGCCAACATCCTGGCAGAGCCTTCCTGGGGAACCACGCTCCTCATTTACTTTGGCTCTCAGAAGTCACTTATACTCAAATTTGCCTTTGTCAAATGGAGAAGACAAGCAGTGTGTCTTAAATAGCACTCTTATAGTTAGAAATATGCGTGCAAAGATTCATTTTGGAATTTATGCTTTTTTTTTCCCCTGAAGAGCATAATTTTCTAAAACCTTGGGGGGAAAAAAAGTTTATGTTCTCACTACCTTTTTAAAAACAACAGTCTCAAGAAACCTTCTTTTTCCCTCAAATTTCATCTTGCAAAGTGAATTTTGTAAGTTGAGCATAAATGCAAAATGCAAATGGTAAGAAAAACGAGGCAACTTTTTTGGTCACCCATAGGATGGAGAAATCCATATTTAAAGATTACAAATTGATGAGAAAATGGAGTGATCTATTAAAGAAAAAAAGTAATCTAGATATGAAAGAATTGCAAGTGACTAAAAAACATGAAAAATGTTCCACCTAACTAGTAATCTAAGATAAACAAATTTTAAAACAATAATGATGGAACTTCCCTAATGGTCCAGTAGTAAAGAATCCGCCTTACAATGCAGGGGACGTGGGTTCGATCCCTGGTCAGGGAACTAGGATCCCACATGCCGCGGGGCAACTAAGCCCGAGTGCCACAACTACTGAGCTCGCGCTCCTCAGCTAGAGAAGAGAAAACCCACATGCCACAACTAGAGAGAAGCCTGTGTGCCACAATGAAAGATCCTGCATGCCTCAACGAAGATCCCGCGGGCCGAAACTAAGACCTGACGCAGCCAAAAATAAGTAAGTAAATAAATCCTAAAAAAAAACACAAAACAATAATGATAGCTCATTTTTGCCTAAGAAATGTGCTGATACTAATGACAAAGTAAAAAGAAAAATATTTGATTTTGGTGATGGGGTGGTAAATTGACACTCTCTTATAGTATAGAATAGAAGGATGGTTCAAGTTTTGTAGAAGGCAAATTGGCAATGCATTCAAAATTTTATCCTTCGATCCCCAAATTTCCCTTGTAGGAAACATATCTAAGCTATATTTAACTACTTATCTCTGGCGATGCTTAAGGGAGTATCTTTTTGTAATGAAAAAAATTATAAACAACCTAAAAATCCAAAATAGTGGATTTGTTAAAAGTAATATGGCACATTCTTAAAATGGACTATTACGTTGAAGCAGAAAATGATAATTTATAAAGATTATGTATGATACGAAAAAATATTTATGGCTTTTTTTTTTTTTTTTTGCTGTACGCGGGCCTCTCTCACTGTTGTGGCCTCTCCCGTTGCGGAGCACAGGCTCCGGACGCGCAGGCTCAGCGGCCATGGCTCACAGGCCCAGCTGTTCCGTGGCATGTGGGATCTTCCCGGATCGGGGCACGAACCCGTGTCCCCTGCATCTGCAGGCAGACTCTCAACCACTGCGCCACCAGGGAAGCCCTTATGGCATTTTTAAGGGAGGATGAAGGTGAGAAAACTATCTCCCTAGTCATACTTCTTCTTTTCTTAACACGATTCAAACCTTCATCACTCCTCAAAGTCCCTAGCCAACACACTTTATTCATCCACAGGGACAATTCTGAACTCTTTAACGGAAAAGAATCTGCCAGACAGGACCTCTCTCCACTTCTATCGTGACACTTACAAGTCTCCTGACTCACACCCACAGCTGCTTAATTCTCTCTCATGACAATGGAAGAGGCACCCCCAATTCTAGCCTCAAGCTCATACTACCACCTGGGTTTTTGGTAGCTATCTGTCTACCTGTAATGTACAAGGGACAAGGCAGATTTCAAATGGAAACTCGTATATATGTGTCTAAACATTTTAGTCATAAATCAAGCTAACTCTTCTGTAAAATATGTTCCGTCCTTCTGATGAACAAATATGCCTCTCTGAGGACCTGAGAAACAAGAGTTGGAATTCAAATTCTTGGGAAGTTCTGAGCCAGAATGGGAGATGCGCTCTCAGCCTGCTCCCCTTCTCTTCCCACTCTCATTGTAGTGTCTTTTTTTGTTGCAGAGCACAGGCTCTAGGCCCACGGGCTTCCGTAGTTGTGGCACATGTGCTTAGTAATTGCGGCTCGCGGGCTCTAGAGCACAGGCTCAGTAGTTGTGGCGCATGGGCTTCGTTGTTCTGCGGCCTGTGAGATCTTCCTGGACCAGGGCTTGAACCTGTGTCCCCTGAATTGGCAGGTGGATTCTTAAGCACTGTGCCACCAGGAAAGCCCCGTCCAGTTTCTTACTGCATTGGTTAATACCTCTCAAACACATTGAGAACTGCAGTGACAGCAGGCTTGGTCTTTTTTCTGACTTTTTTTTTTTTTTTTTAACATCTCTGTTGGAGTATAATTGCTTTACAATGTTTTGTTAGTTTCTGCTGTATAACAAAGAGAATCAGCTATACATATACATATATCCCCATATCCCCCCCCTCTTGCATCTCCCTCCCACCCTCCCTATCCCACCCCTCTAGGGGGTCACAAAGCACCTGGCTGATCTCGCTGTGCTATGCAGCTGCTTCCCACTAGCTATCTATTTTACGTTTGGTAGTGTATATATGTCCATGCCACTCTCTCACTTCGCCCCAGCTTACCTAGGAATATTTTCAGTATTTCCCTATTAATTACAATATAGGTGGTAGGTATTTATTGCATTAAACAAACCACTTTTAATTTTGGTTTTATTAAAGTTTATGTACTTATTTTAAAATCAGGATAGATGATTAATTTTACAAATACTTTTTCAGCCTCTGTGACTCAAGGATCTCAGGTCCAAGTAAAACTAAGTCTGACTGATCCTGGGTAGCCCAACCATGCCCAGGGAAGGGAACCAGACCTGCAAAGTCCTCAGGAACCAGGGGACATCACCAAGATGACCCCCAAATCATTGCATGAACCAGTGCAATAAGATCACTTCTGAATGCCAGATGACCCAGGTGATATTCCCAGCACAGTTACCCTGCAGCCCCAGAGCTGGGGCATGATACCACCACTGCCCCTACTTCTTTGCTTTACCTACTTAATTTTGATTTAAACCCAGTGTCAGTGCGGTTGGCTAATCCTAGGACATGTACTCATGCCCTGGATGCAGGAGAAGCTGCTTTCATCTTCATCCTCACACCAATACTCACAAGGTACAGGATTTGCCAAACAAATGAAAATGGCTTTGATGCTGGGTGTTCACCCTCACAGTCAAAAAGTTGGCTTCTCCACTTTAATTAAAATTATTGAATGGGTTGTCTCCTTTAATCTATTAAAGAGAAATATATATATATATATAATTAGAGTCTCCAATGCTGCTCATCTGGAAAGCCAGTTCTCTTTGGCTATGGTGCATTATTCTTTAGAGTCCTGGGTTTCAACTTGTTCATATGTACCTATATTTATCATCAAGAGTGGCCAGTAGTTTTCTGTGCTAACTCTGTCAGGGTTTTCAGAGCTACACAAAATGTGTTGGGAACATTTCCAATTTTATCTAGGTCCTTGAGAAACTCATGTAACAGAGACATCATCTGTTCTTGAAGGGATTGGACTAAATGACCAATAAAACAGCCTGGTCTAGCATATTTTGGGACAGTTCTTTGACAATATTCCCAAAGTTTTCCATGATTGTTGATCTATTCAGGTTTGTGTCTCTTCTGGAGTGAACATCTTAGAAAATGTCAAAGGTTGAAGTTAGTATGTTAAAAGCTGTGAGATGCCAGCAAGAACTGATTTCTGGTCCATGAACATAAGTTGCAGAGATTGCAAATGAATTATCTTTAGAGGGTGTGTAAGAGAAGCCCTTTCAGCTTAGTAAGGCTGTCACACTGTTTGTTGTTACCTATGTTGGATATATCGAGAAAACCTCTGTCCAGAGCTTGAAAACTGGTAGTGTTTGTTTTGACATATAGGGTAGATTTCTTCTTAACTGAGCTGGTTCATTCTTGTTTGCTACGGTTTCTCAAATTCCCAGGCTTTGTCACACATTCACATTGTCTACAAAGCCCTGCAAGCATTTAGGTCCGTTTCCCTTTATGGCACCATTTTTTAATTCTTTTTTTGAGCTTTGAAAATTATAACAATAATATATGCATGTTGCATAATAAGTCAAATAGTAACATTATCGTATATATATATATATATGTACATATGTAAATATGTATAACAAAGCTAGTCCTCTCCCTGACCCCTCACCCAGCCCTTTGAGGTAACCAGTATTAACAGCATGCTATATACCTTATTCATACGTACTCATTTAAACATATATGCTTTCTTTGTATCTTTGCTTGGTTTTATTGACATGGAATCCTACTATACTCAGTCAACAAATTGTTTTTCCTTTAAGGTTGCATTGTGGAAAAATCTCAAACATATATAGAAATAGAGAAGATATTATAATAAATCCCTATGTACCCACAACAGAGCTTCAACAATTATCAGTTCAAGGTCAATTTTTTATCTTGGATTATTATTTTTGTAACATGCAGAATTTTCCCCCAAAATTTTTAGTTTAAAAATTCAAACCTATAAAAAAATGTAGACTAGTACAATGAAAAATCCATCCATCCATCACCTAGATTTAGCAGTTGTTTTTCATCATAGACAATATTTTATGGATAGCTCTATATTTAGATATAACTATCCTTTTGCCCCCAATTTCTTGATGCATAACACACACATATATTACTTTATATAATTACTCATTTTTATAGAACACCATTGATGTGTGGAAGCAAGAGTTGGCTGAGATGCTTAAAGCAAGGTGGCCAAGTTCACCCAAACAGAAGGATTGAACCAAAACAGATGCCAAAGGGAACAACATAAAAAGAAACTGTATAACAGTGGCACTCTTCATGCTTAGCTGGAAGAAACTCTTCATGCTTAGCTGGGGAAACTCCAAAAACCTCTTCTGCCAAAGTGCTTGCAGACACCTCACTTTGGGCCCAGGCACCTGTCTATGTGAAGTAGCCTCACCCCCTCAGGGGAGAGAGGGCCCATGAGAGCACTAGATCTTGGCCTTGAGCTCAGCAGACCTCTCCAATGGCCAATTGCTGGCCAGTTTCCTTTACTAAACTGTTGGAACAGTAAGTCATTCCAAGACAACTATTTTTAGATTGCTCCAATTGCCTTTTGGATTGGGCAAAGTTTACCACTAATCTTGTATTTTTCGTCAATTCTCCTTGTATCTCTAATTGTGCTTTATATACTTTCCCAAAATATTACTAGGCACATCAAAATTCACGATTACAGCTTCATTTTAAAATTCAGTTTTTACAAAAGAAAAACGATCCAGTTTGACCCTGACTAGTAACAAGTAGCATACAGTTTCTCTTGAGCGTATCTCCCACCTCACCCTGCAGCAGAAAGCAAGCCTTCTAGATCTGAGAAAATTTGAATACCAGCCCTTTCTCTCCATATACATTTTCCTATCTCGGACAATGATGAATTACATCACAGACTAAACCCCACTTAGGTAGTGTTTAGATCTCCCTTCCAGATTCAGATATGAAGGGGATGCTGGATTTTGACCTGAAGTCTACAGCAACTAACATTAACGTGATCCCAAACGCGTTTTGGTTTGCATTTCCCTGATGCAAGCTGTTAGCCATTGGAATAGGTTTAATGTATCCTTTTGTTCGAGGTTTGTTTGCTTTAACTTTGTATTTGTTACTTATTGTTGCACAGCAAATTACCCAAACCTTAGTGGCTTAAACTGTACCCATTAATTATCTCACAGTTTCAGTGTGTCAGGAATTCAGGAGTGGCTTAGTTGCATGGTTCTGACTCAGGGTCTCTCATTAGGTTATAGTTAGGATGTCACCCAGGGCTGCAGTCACCCGAAGCCTAGTCCAGTGCTGGAGAATCTGCTTTCAAGATGGCTCCCTCTCATGCCAGGTAAGTTAGTGCTGGTTGTCAGCAAGATGCTTCAGTTCCTCACCGCTGGACCTCTCCATAAGGGTGCTTAAAAGTGTATCCTCATGGCATGGCTGCTGGCTTCCACTGCCGGGACTGATCCAAGAGACAGGCAGGCAGGAAGTCACAGAGCCTCCTGACATCTCGTTTCGGAAGTTACACATTATCGATTCTGCCACATTCTATTCACTGAAGCAAATCACTGAGTTTCCACTTAAGGGGAGAGGAATTAGGCTCCACCTTTGGGAAGGAGTATTAAATAATTTGTGAACCTCTTTTTTTTTTTTTTTTTTTGCGGTACGCGGGCCTCTCACTGTTGTGGCCTCTCCCATTGCCGAGCACAGGCTCCGGACGCGCAGGCTCAGCGGCCATGGCTCACAGGACCAGCCGCTCCGCGGCATGTGGGATCTTCCTGGACCGGGGCACGAACCCGTGTCCCCTGCATCGGCAGGTGGACTCTCAACCACTGCGCCACCAGGGAAGCCCTGTGAACCTCTTTTTAAACTGTGATAAACTCTCATATACAGCAATAGTTGGAATTTGTTTGGGGACACAATCCAAGGCTCTTTGTCATCTAACTGTAGAGTTTAAAACATTTACATCAATTATAAATCATTGAACTCTTAGAGAGTCTTCCACCTCTTCTTATTTTATTCCTTCTGATGTTATGCATTCTAGCTGTTTTGCTCATTTTCTTGAACTGTAGGTCTACTAGTGAGTTCTTTCAGGTCTTGTGTGTCTGAAAAACTCTTCGTTTCACCTTTGTTTTTTAAAAGACATTTTTGCTAGGTATAGCATTCTAGGTTGACAGTGTTTTCTGCTTTTGTTGTTTTTCTGTCAGTATTTTAAAATGTATCTTTGTTAATTTTTATTTTATATTGGAGTATCGTTGATTAACAATGTTGTGTTAGTTTCAGGTGTATGGCAAAGTGATTCAGTTATACACATACATGTATCCATTCTTTTTCAAATTCTTTTCCCATTTAGGTTACTACAGAGTATTGAGCAGAGTTCTCTGTGCCATACAGTAGGTCCTTGCTGTTGTCTATTTTAAATATAGCAGTGTGTACAGTATTTTAAAGATATTGTTCCACCGTGTTCTGGTTTGTAACAGCTTATATTGTTCCCAATAAGAAATCCACTGTCACCTACAAGTTTTGTTCCACTGTACGCTATATATCTGTTTTTACTCTGGCTGCTTTCAAAATTTTCTCTTTATTACTGGTTTTGAGCAATTTGATTATATGATCTTCCATAGCGAAGTTTTCTTCATATTTCTTATGCTTGAATCACTGAGCTTTTAGAGTCTGTGGGTTTATATTTTCATCACATTTGGAGGAATTTCAGCCATTGTTTCTTCAAATACAAGTCCCCACCCTTCTGTAGATTTCATTACATGTGTACTTGGCAGCTTGAAATGCTACCACGTATTATTGGTGCCTCATTTATTTTTCTAAATCTTCTGCAGTGTCCAATTTGCTGTTCGTTCCATTATATTCTTTTTTCCAACTTAGACATTGAATTTTTCATCTTCAGAAGCTTAATTTGGGATTCTTTTTACACCTACCATCTCTCCCCTTCACATGCTCATTCTTTGTTCCTCTTACTTGAACATATGAGATATAGTTGTTCCACTTTGGTTGGTAAAAATGCAAACTATTCTTGGCCCTGTGTGAGTTCCCAGGATTGTTCCTTCTAATCCCCTTGGGTAGGTGTTTCGTCAGCACCTAGTTGTTTCGTCAGCTACCTTGGGTAGTTTCCTCACACATGTGTGCAGAACAGTGCTCAGCTGGAGATTTGAGGGGAACCCTCTGTAGATCTCTAGAGCTCCCTCTTTGTACAGCTCTCTCTTCTCTAAGCAGGTCCCTACTCTCTGGTACTTTGCTCTGTAAATTCTAGCCTCTCTCTATCTCCTTACCTTAGGGAGACTTCCAGGCCCTATTCCCTTCCCTGCACTGCAGTCTGGAAACTCTCTGGGCAATAAGACGAGACAATCTTTGGGCTTATCTCATTTATTTCTCTTCTGTCGGGTTCTGTGCTGCTTGTTATCAGCTGTTTGAAAATCTTTGATTCCTATATTTTGTCTGTCTTTGTAAATACTTAAGAAAGGAGAATAAATCTGATCCTCATTACTCCGCTGGGGTTGGCAACAGAAAGCTCTCCAGAAATTGGTTTTGAGATCAATAGTCTATGTAATCATCGTATCTGTTACCTGTGTTGTGCAATAACCCTTCCCCCCCCCCAAACTTGTAGTTTAATATCTTAACCACTTACTTGTTCACAATTACATGTGTTGGCAATTTGGGTTGAGCTCAACTGGAAAACTCTTTTGCTCACTATGGTGTCAGTTGTGCTAAGTCATGCATTTGAAGTCAACTGGCAGTTTGGCTGCTGGCTGGGCCAGGAAGACCTCACTCGTATGTTTGGCTATTGGTAAAGGCTTTTGTCTGGGCTCCTTCCTCTTCATGACCTCTCACCCTCCAGTACCCTAAACTTGGCTCTTTAAAAAATGTGATTACAGAGCATACTGTTCTTTCTATTTTTTATGGGTGGCTATATGGACCACACTTTCTTAACCTTTCTTTGTCTACTGTAGTATCTTGGAAGGTAAACATGTATGTATTGGTTACTGTGACAAAGAAGGCCAGGGTTACCAATATTTAGTTCTACTCTCCTTCCTGGACTCGAAACTAACTACATTTCAAGCAACTGTCCCTCCCCCAACCCACATCAGCTGTGACCTTGTGACTCTCCGTCGAACGTCAGCCCTGGCCATGAAGTAGCCAGCACCATCATCCTCATGCACATTCTCTCTCCTCCTCTGCATGGCTGGAAGTGATGTTCTCCAGGATGGTTGGAAGAAGCCCAAATTCCCGCGGAGGGCCATCCAACCAGAAGATCTGCATTGGACTTTGGGTGAGTAAAGAAATAAACCTCTGCTGTGCTAAGCTACTGTGATTTTGCTACAGCAACCTGTGGCTTACTAAGTCTAATACAGTTACCTTCAATTATCAAGTGTTCTTTACGTTTCTCTAATATTGTATGGAGAGCATGTTTTATCCATGCTACTTAAGCTGAGGACTCTGTAAAGTTTCAAGTTTCTTTCCTTCCCATCCCATGCAATTCTTGTTACTTTCTTTATTAATATAACATAAATTGATAATAGACAGGCAAACCTCACTTTATTGTGCTTTGCATATACTATGTTTTGTACAAATTGAAGGTCTGTGGCAACCCAGCGTCAAGCAAGTCTTTGGGGGCCATTTTTACAACAGCATTTGCTCACCTCTTGTCTCTGTGTTACATTTTGGTAATTCTCGCAATATTTCAAACTTTTTCATTATTATGTTTATTGTGATGATCTGTGATCAGTGATCTAAATTTGATGTTACTATTGCAATTTTTGTTTGTATTTTTAAATTAAGGTAGGTGCACTTTTTTTAGACTTAATAGACACTTAATAGACAACAGTATAGTGTAAACATAATTTTTATATGCACTGGGAATCCCCAAAATTTGTGTGACTCACTTTATTATGGTATTTGCTTTATCGCAGCTGTCTGGTACCGAACCTGCGATATCTCTGAGGTGTGCCTGTAATATATATACATATGATTCAATTTTCAAATTTTTTCTTAGCAAGTGTCTAGATATAAGTCTCTTTCTTTTGATTTTTGCTTAGAATATTGTGAGGAAAAGATTTATAATTTGATGTTTTATCAGCTAAAGAAAGTTTTCTTAAATGATGTCTTTAATTGCTTGTTTCACTTGTCTGTGTTTCTTGCTTAAGGGAACTGTAATTCCTCAGTTGGATCTCTGTTCTCTGCATATCATATACAGACTCTACAGTCCCTCGTAATGTTTATGTTTTTCTCCTTTTATCTTGCACTCTGGGAGATTTAACCAGCTTTGTTCCTCATGTTATTTACTCTGTGGTAACACATTTCCTTCTTCATTTCCTGCCATCATATGTGCTTTAATTCTTCTGATGTATTTTGGGTTTCCTTGCATGACTTTCCTACCTTAACAATCTCACTCTGCACCTTTAAACTTTTCTCAGGCTGTTCTCTCCTTATGGATTTATTTTAGAGATCACATCTTCAGTTTGATTTGAGGGTACAGAAAATTTTGTAAAAATCTCCTGATATATGTGCTTCTTCTGAGACTTTGTGATTTTACTCCATTTTCTGGATTCTGCATACTTTTTCCTTAGCACTCCCTTCCCTACCCCTATGATCGTTTGAATTCATCCTGGGGTAAGGGGTTATTTACAGACTGGGGTATGTTAACTTGCTTTCTGACCCTTTTCACTGTCCATAGGTGTTGTTGCCAGACTTTCTTTTTTCTTTTAATTTCAGATGTTTAAGAAAAAGATCTCTTAAACAGAGTTTCAAATAAAAATAACAGATGAAATTTTTATATGGACATAAGTCTGTTCTTGTTATTCACAGTAGTTATGTTTATAAAGTTGCCCTTGACATCGAATTAGTAAATCCTAAACCATTGCTCCTAGCGGAAGTATGGGGTCGTGTCCCTGCAAACTTCTGGTAACAACATTTCGTCAACTGATCAAACATAGCCTTGTTTTTTGTGACTTTCTGTTTAAAGATACCTTGTTTAACATTTATTGTTGATTCACTCACATTGAACTCATGGCCAACAGCACTATAGCCCATACCTGAATGAAGTTTATCTGCACACATATTTTCTCCATAAGGCACACCAGAGCCTTCTTGTGTTTGGGACAACTGGACACCAATTCAGCACTACTCTTGGGGCCACTTTCTACTTTTTCTTTTTTTTTTTTGAGGTACGCGGGCCTGTCACTGTTGTGGCCTCTCCCGTTGCGGAGCACAGGCTCCGGACGCGCAGGCTCAGTGGCCATGGCTCACGGGCCCAGCTGCTCCGCGGCATGTGGGATCTTCCCGGACGGGGGCACGAAGCCGTGTCCCCTGCATCGGCAGGCGGACTCTCAACCACTGCGCCACCAGGGAAGCCCTTTTCACATTATTTGACATCTCCCTTTGAAGAACTTGAAAAAAATATAGTGCTCTCTTTTGTCTTCCTGGCTTCCTGAAGTGTTGGGATAAAAGCCTGAAGGCTTTGCATCTGAAAGAGCTAAAACAATCTGCATGGCAGAATATCAAATCCCACTGCTTCTCCCTGCCAAATGGGAAAAAAAAAAAAAAAAAATCAAAGCAATCAGTAAGAAGGAAGAGAAAAGGGGAGCATCAGTGTTAGTAAATCAATCAGGTCCTGTACAATAATCTTCTTAAATCCATCCCTCAAAGTGGGGAGGGCCTTCTTTGGGTTTTTGGTGAAATCGACACCAAAGTCTGTCGACCCTCTCCTGGTTGATGGTCCACATTTATTTCTATTTATCTGGATATCAGGAAATGATCCTATGGAAATGATCCACTAGCACAATTATATGAGTACCTAGTAATTTTATCCCTTTACTCATTAATATTAATTAGTGTTCGGAGGGGAAAGAGGACAGAGAATGGCTTCTCCAATCCAAGATAATTAACTTTGTCTAGCTTCTATGAAAGTGAGAAAGCACTTTATTAAAAACCGTAAGATAAGCACTCAAGGGACTCTTATTTTCTGCTTAGGCTAAACTGTGATAACATTTGGATTTGAGAGACTCCTACGAATTGCCAGTGAGTATAAAAGGATCATTACTGGAGAGCAAAGTCTCCAGCATGGTTTCCAAGGCACCCACTCAGTTGGTGGTAACATAGATTTGATGTTTTCATGCTATTTTAGGAAATGAAGAGTGGTTTCCAAGCCTCCTATACAAGACCTGATGATATTCCAAGTGACCAGGAAAACGTAAAAGAACAGAAGTAGTTGTTACTTCTTTTTTAATCACATGGATTGATATGTTATCAATACTGAAGCAGTGAGCTGAAACACTTTTTAATCTAATGCCTAAAATGTATTTGGTGTCCAGCTAGTATTAGGACACTTTTCTAAACCAAAGATTTCATTAGACATATTTACTATCCCCTAGGAATGAAAACACTGTAGTAACCACATAAGGGTGGGTAGCAACAGAAGCTATGCATTCCATGCGATTTTTACCACAATATTCATTCCTTCATTTATTCTTTTGACAATTTGATGGAGTACCTACTATGCAGGAGGAACTATATTGAGCTCTAAAACTTTAGAAATCAATGCAAAAAAAAAAAAAAAGGGCTTCCCTGGTGGCGCAGCGGTTGAGAGTCCGCCTGCCGATGCAGGGGACACGGGTTGGTGCCCCGGTCCGGGAAGATCCCACATGCCGCGGAGCGGCTGGGCCCGTGAGCCATGGCTGCTGAGCCTGCGCGTCCGGAGCCTGTGCTCCGCAACGGGAGTAGGCCACAACAGTGAGAGGCCCGCGTACAGCAAGAAACAAAAACAAACAAAATGCTATCCTAGTTTCCCCTCATGTTTATGCTGTTTGTCCAAGTCCTTTGAGAAGCAGACACCGAGATGGGATTAAATATGTGAAGATTTTATCCGGTGATGAAATAGACAGAAAATGGAGAGGGAGCTGGAAAAACTAAGAGGGCTATCAGATTGCATTGCAAGGCTGTCCTCTAAGAGGAGAGAGGGAAGGAAGACTGTGTGGGACCCGGTCCAGATCCCGGCGCAGCCAGCATAAAGAACAGGCAGCAAGACTGTCCAGATCGGGGTGGGGAACTTAAAGGACAGTTGCCTGTCAAATGAGTCCCGTTTCTCCCCAAATGGGCCTACTTTAATATTCCTGCTGTGCTCATTTGCTGGCTGGAAACATCCCATGGGAAGCATGGCTTTGACTCATACAAGGCAATGAATTTCCGAACAAGTAGCTGGGCTACTGGTCAGCTATAATTCTTGCACTTAGAGGCTGTGAGAGGCGTTCTCATGGCTGCCACAGGCTCTGTTCGTATCTTTATTGCAACTTGTACCTATTTTAATTTGTCTTCCTGACTGATAGTGAACAAAAAAATGGAATCTCATTTATGCCCAAATCATAAAATGTTGATTCTGTTCTATAGAATTAGATTTTGGAAACTCCACTGTAAAATCCCTAAAATATCTGGTATTTCAGTCCAAAACCTAAACTTATTTCTGGTTTATATATTCAGTGCTTGATGCTAACCTAATGGCAACGAAATGTATTTGCAAAAAAAGAGCAAAGTTTAAAAATCTTTTATAGCAAAATTGCATGTAAAATATAGACTATAGAGGAAAGCTTCTGGGATGTCCTAATAGTATTTTATATCTTCTAAGCATCTTGAGTTGGTATTTTTGAATTGATATCAAAGTTGGTGTCTTTCCATTGTTTGAAAACAAGGTCATTGTGAATTCAAAGCATTGTCAAGCCTCATTGATATCTTTTACTTCATCAGTCTAATTTGAGGCCATTGATTCTTACTGAGCTTTTGCCAGTTTGGAGCTTGATTTTTTGTTGTTGTTGCTCTTTGCTGACAGTAATTCTCTATTTTAAAATGGCCTTACTGCTTTAAGGATTTGTTTATTTTTTAAGCACTTTTGCAGCAGAAGTTTTGAAGGCTGTGTCATATGGTGTAAAGATCATGGTCTTCGAGGTCAAATGGATGTATTTGGGTCTCACTTCTACCACTTATTTATTGCATGGCTTTAAACAAACTGATGGACCTATCTGAATGTGCTTTCTTCACTGTAATTTAGGGATAAAAATTCCTACCTCTCAAGTTGCTGTGGGAAAGAAATGAGGCAGCTGCACGAGCTGACCCTGAGGCTCCCCATCTGGACTGTCACGTTACCCAGCGTTTTGGCCTCCTTCTCACTTGGGGTCACTGGAGATGCACAGACCCCAAGCCTGCTCAGTCTAATCGCCCAGGTCTCCAGCACAGCCCCTCTGCAGCCGGTTGCATGGTGCCTTAGCTGACAGGGCCATGACTCCTTGGCCTCCTAGGGTCTTGTGCAGTCCCTCCTTCAGCACAGGTGTCAAATGCTACCTCATCGTCTCATGCCCATCGCTATCCCATAATTATAAAAGAGGGAGAGTGTGTTGTCTGAAAAGGCCCAGGAGTACAGGAAGCAAGTCCCTCAATGTCCCATAGACCTAGACCTGCCCATGGTCTGCAGTCACTGAGGTCCAGCAATCAGATGTGGCATGACCCCTCTTCTTGTCACGTTTGCCATTCATCTTTGAAACTGAGCAGGACCCTGTGGGGCATTCTCAGGGACAGACACCCCCTGTATCTCCCACCTGCCTCTTGTCTGTAGAAAAGCTTAAGCTTCCTAGGCCTTCTCCAAGTTCCAAAGAGCAAACTTAATCAGAGAAGTGAGAAAATGCAGAAACAAAGGAAAACATTCAAGCAAGACAAAATGATAGTTTAGCCATAAAACAAAGTCAAAGACCTTTAGTTCCTCCTTAAGAGCTATATATAACATTCTGAACAATACCCTTGAGCTGTTCTGCAGATACTAAAACCCCTACCAGGTGGAAGAAGTTAATTGCATACTGGTCTGAGCAGGACCCTGTGGGGCATTCTCAGGGACAGACACCCCCTGTATCTCCCACCTGCCTCTTGTCTGTAGAAAAGCTTAAGCTTCCTAGGCCTTCTCCAAGTTCCAAAGAGCAAACTTAATCAGAGAAGTGAGAAAATGCAGAAACAAAGGAAAACATTCAAGCAAGACAAAATGATAGTTTAGCCATAAAACAAAGTCAAAGACCTTTAGTTCCTCCTTAAGAGCTATATATAACATTCTGAACAATACCCTTGAGCTGTTCTGCAGATACTAAAACCCCCACCAGGTGGAAGAAGTTAATTGCATACTGACCACCAGTATGTAGACCCTAGACCAGTTGCAACCAGAAGGTTGATGACTGAGATTCCCAAAATATCACTCTGTTACTTCACCATCAACCAATCAGAGAATTGTTCATGAGCTGATCACACACCCTGTGACCTTCTCCTTCACACTGTCTTTTAAAACTCTTCCCTGAAAGCCATCAGAGAACTTGGGTCTTTTGAACATGAGCTGCCCATTCTCCTTGCTTGGCCCTACAATAGATGCTGTACTTTCCTTCACCACAACCCAGTGTCAGTAGATTGGTTTTGCTGGAGACACAAGTTTGGTTGGGTAACATCTTCTACAAGAGCTTCCTCAGTCAAGGTTCTCATACCTATCATCTTGGCTCTTAAAATCCTGTTCACCCTACTCTCTTAACTGCATTCTCTAATTTCCCACCTCCGCACACTTCAATCACATACCCTCACAGACAGAGGGTCCCTACGGTGCTGGGCACCTGTGTGGCAGGGGCTCAGTAATGCTCTTCTCCTGGCTTCCTGCCTCTCAGTCTGTGTGGCCTGAGCTTGACGGCTCTGCGGTGCTCAGCACATGTCCCTGTGTGAGATTCTCCTGTGAGCTGTTTGGTCTTTGAGAGATGGTTCGTGTTGGATATTCCTTAGAGACTCTAAAGGACAGAACTTCAGCTGAAATATTTTTAAAGGTCTTTTTGTTGCATATGTAGAGCTGCAAATAATCTTGTGTACTTAGTCCATAGTGTGTTTGCATTTCATTCGTGAAGTCACAGAAAGAAATACATGCTGAGCAAGGAGAAACTTCGAGTTTGTGTGATTACCCATTCTGTGGTCCACTGGGAATCTGTGGGCAGGGCATTTGTTATATGCCTGCTGCTTGTTTGGTTTCCTCAACTTTTTGTATCTAGGAGAGCACAGTCTCAATTGCGATGAAGAGTCTGGTGAGTAGAGGGGCTCTGAAAGTGCTGGGGTAGGTGCTAACATCTCCACGCTCGTGATGACATGCACAGACCAAGGGTTATTACTGATATTGGTATCCAGGGATAGAGAGTGTTTGAATATTGAGAAGTAGGATCAGGGTAAGGTAGGTAGGCACTTGCCTTGGGTGAAAATTTTGTAAATAATATTTTAATGCATTTTTTTTTTGCCATGTCCCATGGTATGTGGGATCTTAGTTCCCCCACCAGGTATTGAACCCACGCCCCCTGCATTGAAAGTGAAGGGAATCTTAACCACTGGACCGCCAGGGAAGTCCTTAGTGCATTACTTTTGAAAACTCAAAATGTATACAAAAAATCCATCATGAATGAAATGTCAAAACTGTAAATGAAGATAGGGTTAGTAACGGTGTCTCACCAAGTGTCAAGCCATAATGGAGCCTGCAGCAAAAGGGAAAACCAGGAATGCTGATTCTGGTTTTATTTAAATTTTTAATATTTTATTCATCATGGACATTTAGCGTTCATTTGATTTTTCAGAAGATTGCATTAAAGTATTATTTTTCTTCATTACTGAGTCTTCTAGCATCCCTTAAGCTTTGAGCCCAAGGCCAGTGTTTCACTCACCTCATCCTACTTGCAGCCCTGCTGAGAGCTGCTGGATTTTAAGGTCATCAATTTTGTTTCCCTTCATCTCTTGCCTACTGGTCAAAGGTAGTTATGGCCCAAGGCCACAAAACTGCTGTATATCAGAAACTGCATTGACAATATTTAATATGAATTTGCATGTGATTTATTTGGGCTTTGTAAATCAATCTTCTTCTCCACCAGAAATCCTTCAGGGGGGGAATTGAATAGTACTAGAATAAATTAGTAATAAAAAATAATAAATGATCTTTTAAAAATAGATTTTTTAAGCACTATAAACCTTCAGGGTGTGTTTAAGTAATGGCAATATTTTTCACTCCAACACGTTTTCTAAGTAGAACGATGATCATCTTGTTTATGAGATTACTGCATGGTGGTGTATCTGAGGCATATTTCAAACGTTTGCCAATTGGGAGTCATCATCGGCGTTAGCTTGTGTGTGTAGAGCCGCTGGTAGAAAGCTTGTGCTTCACTTTATGCCTCGCTTGTATCACAAGATGACACAGAGTAAGTGCACAGGATTCACAATCAGAAGCCACTGATTCCTCATTTGTCACTTATTGCCAGAGTAAGCTTCAACTTCTCTAAGTCTTGATTAACTACATCCTTTCAATAGAAATAACAATAGATTCTTCCCAGGGCTATTGGAAAGAACAAATTGAATCATAGGGGAAAGTGCTTTGTAATCTGCCAAAGGGCTTTACAAATAAAATGAGTTCTTGCCTTGATCAATCCTCCACCACAGAGCTGATGAGTGTCTGATGGAGGTGAGGTTGATTTCTCTGCCAGAAGTCGAGAGAATATCTACCAGCTAGGTTGCATTTTCAGTTGTAGCATGTTATTCTAAAACACACTACCCAGATAAAGGGATGGTGAAAGGAAATCCTTCATTGAAAAGTTTATGCTTATAAAATGCAAAGTAATCATAAAGAGTAACTTGCAACAAAGCTTCCTGAGAAAGGTATACAGATTTCAGATGAACTCTAGTTAACTGCACAAGATTTTCATTGATGTGGCAGTGTCAAAATAATGAACAAAGGAACGGAAATATGCCCCTGGAGAAGACAATTGTTTCTTCAGGAAATGCAATATTTGCACCAATTCCTGGAAGCCAAGGGCCAATACATCCTAACTAACTGGACGAGCAATTGGTCATCTTGACTTTAAAAGTATCCTACCTATTGGAGACTGGAATAGTCCCTTAACATACCTAAGGGGAAAACCAAAGGGATAAAATTATCCTTTAGAATTTTCATCTGTCAGGTAAACAGACACCATTTTTGAAGAGTAATTACTTTTTTTAAAAAAACCCCTTAATTCAGAGAATGCAAGTTTCATTGATTTCGTTGCCCTTGTTTGGTGCAAGATGTATGGAGCGGGTGATATACGAAAGTCAGGTCTTCAGTTAAGCTGCTGGCAATTCCTGTGGCGAGGAGAAGACGTTCTTAGATGGATCTGCATGAACTCGTAAGAGAGCATGCAAACAGTGTCGATTTCTTTTTGAAAACTCAGTTACAACAGGAAGAAGGAGCAGAGTAATATGTATCATACGTGAGCCCAATTTTGTGGAAGAAGATGGATGTTATGATTTTTATGGCTTTCTAGTCATTACTTTTATTTTCCCAGGTAAATTTCTCCTTGCTCATTTGCAACTTCCCCATGAGGTTTTTTATGTCAAATGATTTATGAACTATGGCATAACATAGTATGTTTCAAGCACAGTATTGTAGTAAGTAGGTCCTAAGTGATAGGAAAGTTAATGATCCATACAAACTAATAAACACATTCTAAAACCGTAAGAAACAAGCAAACAAATAAAAAACATTCTTTGCGGACTGCATTGTAAGATGGTTATGTCTGAACGTGAAATTAGAGGTGAATCAACTCCTATCTGACAAGGCCCTTGATTGGCATTAGTTTGATCTTTGGAAAACCTCAAAGCCCCAGAAGAACTCTCCAGGGAAAACAGCACTGTCTTGAAGGAGAAAGTTGGCAGGGGCTTACTTCTACTATACACTCATCCCAGGTCCCAGGAATGCAGTTCCCTGCAGTGGAGGGTTTACTTGGTGGTGTGTAGTGGTCAAGTCTCCTAAAATATTTGTCAATAGTAGACTAAAATATCTTGGTAGGTGAGGCTATTTTAAACAACATTGCTCACTGGGCAGCATTTAAAAAACTTGAGTATTGTATAGAATCCATCAAAGGAAAGTAACAGACACCCGTTATTGATTTAAATTATTTTTCTTATACTGTTACTTAAAATACATTGTGATGCACTGAGCAGAGTTGTAGTGTGTACACACTGGGTTGCCTGGGTGATGAGCGAGCAGGGACGGGGGGACCCTTCTCCCCCTGTGGCTGGCAGCTCCTTTCTCCCGACAGCAGGGCCTGGGCTGTCCTTTGCAGATCCACTCCTGCAGACAGCCGGCAACCACATCCCCACTAATGGTTTGATTATCCCCACTGAGGAGACTGCATCCCATACTTGCCATATAAAGAGGAAGACTTACATAAGGAAGGTCCCTCTATTGGGACACAAGCTCCAACGGGTGCCTGGGCTTTCCTCTCCATGGGGCATGGGAAGGTGGGATATCCCATGACTTCTCTTGTGTTAATCCGGTCTTGTTAGTCTTTTTCTTTTCTCAATAAAGCCTATTCCTTACCTTTTTCCTTGTGGAATTTGTCCCAAAGCACGAATGATGACAGATGAAGACTGTTGGGATCCAGTTTTTATGACAAACATGAAGTTAGGTATAAATGCCCTATGAGTTTGGCTCTTTTATAACCATGAAACTAAAATTTTAAAATTAACTGCAAGTGTAAAACATCGTATTATAACATTAATTACTATTAATAATAATTGTTGTCTTGGTGAAACTAGATCATACAAGTTGTGTTTAATAAAAGAAAAGAGTATCCTTAGTTTCAGTTGCATATTAATTCATTTTATATTTTAACTTAAATGATATTAAATTTAGAGAATGCTTGTTTGGGTAAGTTTGATGGGCAAAGTGATATTAATAACTTCAAGGCTTCTTCAGTAAATAGAGCCTCATTTAACGAAAATTCTTGCAACAATTCTTGAGCGTGTATTTTGAAGGGATGTCACGTAATAACTGGGAAAGCTGATTCGTTCACATGAAAATGAGGTCGGCGTTGTGATGATATTGAATTCACTATACTCGGTGTCTAATCCAATTACTGGAGGAATTAGAAATAGAAAAGATTCTTTATTGTAATTCTGGAAGTTGCTGCTAACGAATTGCTCTAAGTCAGTGCAGAGGAAGATGGGCTGGACTGTATGCTATGCGCCCACCTGAGATGGGAGCACAGAACCATTGCTCATCTGGTGCAGGCCCTTCGAGTTTTATGAAATTAGTACCACACACTGTGTGAGAATTCACATCTTCCACCACTGTTCCCTATTTTTAGCACGATGAAACTTCTATTTAAGCAATGAGTTATGTGTGATTCGGCCTATATTCCATTCACTCATCCATTCATCTATCAGAAACTTAGTTAGCACATACCACGTGCCAGGCACTGTTCTAGGCAATTACGCACATCAGTGAACAAAACAGATAAGATCCTTGTCTTCGTGGAGCTCATACTCTAGCAGAAGGAGATAGAAAACAAAGCATGCTAATAAGTGAGCTTTATAGTGTGTTTAAAAATGATAAATGCTGGGCTTCCCTGGTGGCGCAGTGGTTGGGAGTTCGCCTGCCATTGTAGGGAATACGGGTTTGGGCCCTGGTCCGGGAGGATCCCGTGTGCCGCGGAGCGGCTAGGCCCGTGTGCCACGGCTACTGAGCGTGTGCTCTAGAGCCTGCGTGCCGCAACTGCTGAGGCCTGTGCGCCTGGAGCCCGTGCTCCGCAACAAGAGAAGCCACCGCCATGAGAAGCCCGCGCGCCGCGGCGAGGAGTGGCCCCCGCTCGCTGCAACCGGAGAGGGCCAGTGCGCAGCGGCGGGGACCCAATGCAGCCAAAAATAAATAAATTAATTAAAAATATATATATATATACCTCATATAGCTGAATATATGATAACATTGGGCAGACTTCTATTCTGAATTACATATGTGTGAACATCCCCATAAACATTTATTTAGAAAACAGAATGTTTCTACGCTTCTTTTAATAATAGAAAGATCGAAAGAGAAGTTGATCACAACTGGCTTCCACCTCGAGCCATGGAAAAGCCACTGATAGCTAGGGATGAGGGAGCACCAAAACTTTTGGTGAGGAAGGGGTGCAACAGAGAATGAGCTTCTCCTGAGAAGCCATTTAGGTCTTCCCAGGACCTGCCCACTGGAGCCCACCAGAGCTGCAATAGGTCACCCCCTCTCTTCCAGTTGGTCTCCAGTCAAACACGTTCTCCAATAGAAACACCCTAAAACCTGCTCTCATTCATCTATTGACCTGGCTCGGTGAACTGTGGGTTAAATGAGCTTCTTGAGCTTGCCTGAATGTGTTTTTTCTTAAATGGAAAAGTTCATTTTGCATTTCAAACAAGCAACTTAGAGTACAATCAATTGTAACTAAAGACTTGTTCATTTCTTCTAATGTGTTATAATTGTAATTGACAGTCTCTGGGATTGTTTATCAATATTTCTCCCATATCGTGTTTATATATTTGCAGTTTATATTTGCAAGACTTTAAGTAGTATTCACCGCATGGGCAGTATATTTGTATGTAATGATTGATATTCTATGCAGTGTTCTTCCAATATACCAGTTGCTTGATTTGGAAAAGCACTGTCTTGAAATGGTAAATATTTTTCAAAGGACATCGTACTAAGCCCAACAATTCAAGGTGTGTTTCATGGAAAAAGAATAGAGAAGCAGAAATCACACTGATTTCAGCTTTGTTTTCTAAAAGAGACCTAATATGGCTCTAAACATGCCGATTCATAGTTGTTTTATACAAAACAACAAAATTTGGACATTATATATAGCCAAAGTAGTTTTTCTGTGATTGTGTGGAGGGGAATTTTCCTGTAATATATTCCAAAAGTGTAATTTGACATCTGGGGTTTAATTCCTACAATATAAAACAGTAATGCACCATTTCCTTCACTGAATTGTTTCCGAACTTTTAGATCAAAAAGTAAAGAACTACAACACCTCTTTCCACTGACAGACCCATCATTTAAATATGACCAAAAGGATTTTTATGTCAATTAAATTTTATACATCTTTTTTCTCTTGACAAAAATAGTACATGCTCATTGTGGAAAACTAAGAAAATTCAGATAAACAAGAATGGTGCATGTTGCAAGTAGAGAATGTATGTTTTTCAATTTACATGAACTATTTATAAAAATTATTCAGGTCACCATCTCTGAGTACAGTATGAAAAAACTCAAATTAATTCAAAAGATAAAATTAGGAGGGAATTAAAAGTAGACTCTTCTAAATAAAGCTTGAATAAAAAGGAAAATTAAGATCAAATCACAGACTATTAGATAATATACTACATTTACAAATGTAATGGGATATGGTCTAGGTCATACTTAAAGAAAATTCCTGACTTTAAATATTCTTATTATTAAACAAGAAAAAAAATACTTGGTTAAGCATTCAGAAATACAATGTAGAAAACACAAATGGACAAAAGACACCATAAAGAAGAAAATAGAATTAAATGCTAATAATTTCTGTTAAAAACCCAAATAATAGAATTGTTTAATTTAAGAGCAGGTAGTTCTCCACTGTTTCCAGTTTTGCTCATCTGAGGAGATTTACTAGGAGAACTGGCTCCCTATCTTTTAGTGCTGTGTTTGGTTGGTCCTTTCATTATTCTTGACAATTATGTCTTAATTTTAGGTCCTGCCTTTGATTTATGAAATGGCCCCCATTTTTCCAGTGCTTCCTTTTCCCTTCATTCTAGTTGGTCTGATATTAATATTGTCATGCTACTTTCTATTTGTGCTTATCTGATGTATCTTTGTCCATCTCTTTAAAACTTTTTTTTTTGTGCTTCAATTTGTTTTACAAGTTTCTTGAAAATAATATTTAGCTAGATTTTGTTTTTCTGACCAAACTGGAAACCAATCTCTGTTAAAGATGGAATTTGACCCATTTGCACTTTATCTCAGTTAATGCAATTGTGTCATGCTTCTCTGTTGTTCTGCTCTTCACTTTTCCTGTGGTTTTGTGGGGGCTCGGGGGAGGTGTACCATATTTTATCTTTCTACTGATTTGGAGAATATACATTCTACTCATAGTCTATTCAAGAGCATCTTTCATTAAAAATATGTAAACCCTTCTTGGCCTGTTAATATTATCAGTAAAGCCTCAGTGTCTCATATGAGGAATTTTAACTGGCTTTACATTTTTTCTTTTTTCCTTACCTCCCAGATCGTGTTAGAATTATCTCAGCTTTTTAAGCTAGGGTGTTACACTTAAGCTTTTCACTCTGTAGTTTCTCTTTCAAAACATTTTGACATTTTAATTACATATAACCATCCAAACGACAATTATTCAATGGGGACTTTGTTTCATTGGTATGGCTATTGTTCATCTCCTTTACTTCCTTCTTGGGCATTTTTAATATGACAAGGGTGTTCCACTTTCTGAGTAATGGCATGTATCAGAATATGTTTATCATTTCCTAGTGCTGGGATGATAAGTTTTCTCCGTTTAGAACTCTGGGCCACTCCCTTTTCCCTCAAAACTCTGTGGATTTTGTTGCACTATTTTGGCAAGATTCTATTACACAGAAGATGGGAGCTAGAGCCTGAAGTTTACTTGGTTTTACTGCTTGTGTCCTTGATCTTTAAAAATCTGAAATGTCACCAAGACATTTAGATGTAAGTCTCTTTTTGTTTTCAAGGCAAAAAACACATCAAAACCATACTCTGTTATTTGAAGTCTCAAAACTTTCTTCTATTGTTTATTTGTTTTTTCTTCATTTGCTCTGTTTTTTCCACTCTGAATTTCCTTATTCCAGAACTTCAACCCACTGTCTTTTTCACTGATATTCTAGTTTCCATCTAAGTCTCTTCTTCTAGCAAATTTGGGAAGGTTGCAAGGTTGGGAAAGAGGCAGGGAGAAAGGTGTATGACTTTAGCTGTCTTGCAAATTGGCATCACTGCAGAGAGGTGTGGCCTATTAGCCCCCCAGGCTGCTGAGATGGTGCTCACAGGCTCTCAAGGAGTCTGGATTCCCAGCACCCACATCACCTGAACACTTGGGCTGTTCATGGACTCTGCAGACCCATTTCTCTGTGACACCTGAGCTTCTGTGTGATGGATATGATCTCTTCCTTTGTAACTAAGATTAAGCTGCTGACATTGGCCTGCTGTAAACAGAATTCTCAGTCATCATCTTGGGCAACTTCTTTTGCTCTCTTTCCTAGAGATGCATTCCACAAATGAGTATATTCCAGCATTCTTTCTGTTGCAGGAAGGGGACTCTTTCCAGGGCCCGAGAGTGGGCTCTTGTCTAACACTCAGAAATGAATTGTCCGAGGAGACACACGTGCTGACAAAACAAGAAACTTTAGTGGGAAGGCGCGCCCTAGCGGAGAGCAGCAGGGTAAGGGAACCCAGGAGAACTGCTCTGCCATATGGTTCACGGTCTTGGGCATTATGGTGATGGGATTCGTTTCCAGGTTATCTCTGGCCAATCATTCTGACTCAGGGTCCTTCCTGGTGGTGCACGCATTGCTCAGCCAAGATACATTCCAGTAAGGATTCTGGGAGGTTGGTAGGATATATGGACTGGCGTCTCCTCTCTCCTTTTGACCTTTACCAAATTCTACCGGTTGGTGGTAGCTTGTTCGTTCTACCAGGACCTCCTATTTAAGATAATTCATACGAGTGGTAACTATCAGGCCTGGCCAGGGCAGGTGGTTTCAGTCAGTGTTCCCCCTAACATTTCCAGAGTTCTGACCTGCAGCTGGGGTCCTGGCGTTTCTCCTTCCTGCGTGTTCCTTCTCTGGGACCATCTTCTTCCATTCCAGCTCTCACTTTTCATCTGGAGTATGTTCAGGCCCGAACATTTTCACTGTAAGCTTTTGTTATGGTTGTTTCCTTCTCTCATCCCACCAAATCTGCATCTTCTTGACCAGGGATTCCCTGGAAAATTGACAGGTGTCATATTGTTGATTTTAGTTTGTTCCTTTCAGCCATGAACTCCATAATGGTCTTTGGCTATGGACTCCAAAATACTCTAAATAGCTTCAATAAACATGAATGGTACCCCCATTCGTGGCCTGTACTCGGAAATAATCCAGCAGCAAAGAAAATGCATTACAGAAACGTTGACTTAAAAAATACACACAACCTAAAAGTTGAGAGTTATGTTTTATTCGGAGGGAATTTTTAGGACCTAAAGCCCAGAAGGTAGCATCTCAAGTAACCCTGAGAGACCAGCTCCGAGGAGGTGAGTGGAGAGCTAGGATATATAGGAGTTTTGCAACAAAGGACAGGTAGTCTGAATGTCAAAAGATTATTGTTCATTAAAGAAAACCAGATATCCCAAGTTAAGGAACTTAGCACTTTTCTATATATGGGAAGATGCAAGAGTCTGGGCTCACTGAAATAGTTCCTTTGATATGCACCTCAGCTCTCTGGGGCCAGTATCCTGTGTTTTCACAACCTGAGTTTGCTCAGGGCTCACCTTAGGGAGTGGATGCAGCCTGATGGCTGCTAGATGGCAGGTATTTTTTTCCTTTCTGATTTCTCCCAGGGCTCACCAGCTCACCATAGGCTGTGGCTGCAGTCGCTGATGACTGTGACATTCTTTGGTTACTGATATGACAGGAAATATTCCGTATCTCAGAATGAATTTCCATGCCCTCACACTGGTAATCAGAGTCCACCTTTCCCAGACATAGGAATCCTTCAGTCTTGGGACTTTGTTCTTTCAGACACCTCTGGGGTTGTACTGTGAGAAGCAAAATGTCGGAAGACCATCATATATTCATTAATTCTTGTGGGGAAGAAAGGGCTGGCTCCCAGCACCATCTCAAGCTCTCAAATTCTGCTTTTGATTCTGTTAGCACAAGTTTGTGTGCCTGACGCACAGTGAGGCCAAACACACCAAAACGTGGAGTCTGGAGCAGAGAAAGGTTTATTGCAGGGCCATGTAAGGAGATGGGTGGCTCATGCCCTAAAGAGCTCTGAGTTCCCTGAAGGGTTTTGTCAAAGCATTTTTAAAAGCCAGGTTGGGGGTGGGGTCTGCAGGGTATGTGATCACCTTCTGCACAATTCTCTGATTGGCTGATGGTCAATCAGAACAGGGCATTGTCACAGGGGTTAACTTTATCAGTCCTTAGGCTCCAGGAGGCCTGGGGGCTATGGTCATGGTCATCAAGTAGTTAACCTCTTCCATTTGGTGGGGGGTTTTAGCATCTAAAACAACTCAGGAGATGTGCATCAGATACTGTTATCTAGTACTTCAGAGAGGAGCTAAAGCAGAGGATGTGGGGGAAGGCCTGTCCCAGGAAGACCCCATAGGGTCCTGCTCAGTTACAATTCCTCTGCGTCACTAACCACCTTTTAGGAAGGATTTGACACATTTAACTCCAAATTCACTTTGAGGAGTGCCTTTCTTCTGCCCACCAAGTAAGCCTAAGGAGGTTAAGTGTCCTTTTACCATTTACAGATAATTTCCCTGAGCCATTTAAATTGAGCCCATTCTGCCTTTCCCTGCATTTTGTCCATGGATCTCCAACTGCTCTACCAAGAGATGGAGATTCAACTGGGATGGCCAAATTCCACAACAGAATCTAGAAACCTTTCTTCAGCTCCTGGCCTTTCAATAGTGTTACAGTTTGTAGCTGTGTCCTGCCTCCTAGACCTGCAAAACTGGTGTCTGGTTTATATTAACTAATGACTTACTAGAACAGCAAATGTCAGCATGGGGTCAGAGGTGGGCTGTGCTGGGCTGGACAAGCCACCAGGGCCTGGAACACCTGCTCACATTCTTTTCTCCACTGACCTCCAATTATTTAAGAGGATTGTGACTCTCTTCCTCCTCTTGTCTTCCAAATGCTCCTCTGAGCTTCTCTCCTTACCAGGGACCTAGTTTGGAATGGAAACCCTGAGGTTGGATAATTAAGCAACTTTGCAATAATGGAATAATTTTTTATCAACCTTCTGCTGTCCGCAGTGACTCTCACATTCATGCCGAAGGCCCGCAATGCCAAGTTTTGAATTTACTGTTGTTCCTTCTGCTTTGGTTTTGCTTTCTCTTTTTAAATTTCCCTTCTCCATTTTAGTTTGTTTTGTATCTTCTGTTATATGTTCTCTATACTTTATTTTCTCTGGAGATTTTTTTTACTTATAAGAAAGATTTTTGATATACGCACTAGTTTAAATTCTACATTTCACTGCTAGTGCTGTACCTACGACATTTATATAAACCTGCAATTTACTTATACCAAAATTTTGCTATTCTTTTATTAGTTTTTCAATTAACTGGAATACGTTTCGATAAATCTTTATAGGAAGGTTACATGTGAGGTATATTTCAAAATTATTTCATATTTGATCATATCTCTGTTGTTTTCTCTTGGTTTTATTTTTATATATCATGTAATATTGTGAAGGTGAAATCTGAAACAAGCTTGATTTCTTTTCATTGTAGGTAAGTTAAGTGAGTTTTCTTCCTAGGCTGAAGTAGAATTTTTAATTTATATGTGGGGTTGTTTGTGTGTATGTGTGTGCGTTGTCTCTGTGTGTAAATGTCTGAATGCTTTGCTAAAGTCTTTCTTTAACTTTGAAAATCAAAATGTCCCTATGATTTGTTGAGATCTTTTTGGATCAATGCATGGAGTGGAAATACAGAAGACCAATGAAATTTGAAAGATGTTCAGTCTCCATGGTAATTAGGGGATCTCAGATTAAAACCATAACACGATACTTTAGGTTGTCAAGCATTTTTAAACTTTTTGTTTGGAGTATAATACATGTACATATCCTAATTGTACAGCCTGACACATCTCCATAAACTGAACCTCGGTGTGTAACCGGTAGCCGGATCAAGAGCAACACCGTGCCAGCTCCCCAGAATCCCGCTTTGAGCCCCATCCAGCTATTCCTCAGCAGAAGCAACTGACTTCTAACAGCCTAGATAAAGTTTGAGTTTGGTAAACAATTTCAAGTTCGATGACATCACGCAATGACAAAATTGGGGGAAAGACTTCTCTTTCACAACTGGGGAAAATGTAAATTTGCGCAGCCATTGGGAGAGCAGCTAGACAATGTCCACGTTCTCAATCTGTCAGTCTTCCTTTTACATCATTCATTTCTTACTCTCCTTGTCCTCTTTAAAGCAGGTTTAGTTGTGTTTCCTCTTACCTAATTAGGATCTGGCCAACCAACCTTTGCTACTGTATTTCCTCATTAAACAAGCTTGCTCTTAGAGATGACTGTGAATGTTGACCTACGATGCCTCTCACCTTCATCAATTCTATGCTACCTGTCAAATGTATCTTGGTTCCAAATATCTTTTTCATGCCACCCTGTCCTTCCGGTCATCCCCAATCCATTGATTACTTCCCTGAATAAAAGTGAAATTTCTGCCAACTGCAGAAATATACTTAAAGCTCCCCACAAATGGAATAAATGGAAATGATATCTCAACATCTAGCACAGAACGTGTAGTTAAAAATGGAAGTCTCCTTCCTTTGCCCCTTAATTTCAAAAGCCTCACATTTAACCTCAAAACATCATGAAAGGCCACACTGGAGCACTTGCATAGAGTGGAAAGAATCCTTTTCTCTTTCAGAGAAATGGTAATTGGTGGGTTAAAGTTTTTAAATAATATTTTGGCTTATTCTTCTGACAGTGATAAATACAATCTATGAAAACGTAATTTCCTCCAGATTAATTTAAGTGTTTTCCGATTGGTAAAATCCTTGTGGTGTTTTGTACTCTGAGATGAGCAGAATGAGTGGGGACTGAAAGCAAGCAGTGAAGCACAAAGACGTGGCCGGGGCATGCAGTGTACATCACCTTAAAAGGCAGAACATAGTATTGTTTGGGGTAGACGGCAGGATGTATCCCAGTGCATGGTCTCCTGGGCTACTTCAGGCACTGCGGCATGGCGACATTTAGCCAGATTCTCCCCATTTCCATATTCCTCCGAAATGACTTCCCACAGTTTGCTGTGGCTTAACTTGTCCGACTTAAAATTACGCCACAGTGCCCCAGAAAATATTTACTGTGATAGAAACCTCATTTTTTTGGATCTAGAGAAGTAGGCAAGAAGGCTGAGAAATGGAAACATCCCTTCAAAAATGAGCTGCTGGAAGATTTACAGAAAGAGTTGTAAATTTCATGAAACCGCTACTGGCTTACAGACACCAAAGTAAAATGCCATCCTGCACTCAGAGAAGGCTCTTTTCTTTCTATAGTTTAAGTGAACGTGCTAAAAAGTCACGCACGGATATATATGTGGAGGGGTCTTTTATTTCCTGGTTGGAGTGGATTTGTACTTAACTCCTTCATCTGCCTCTTTCTCCAGCGTCCCACGTCACCGTGACACAGAGCTTTGAATTTATTTAACTTGCTTATTTAATTATTACCAAAAGCTTAGAGAATAATCTACAAAAACATATCCCTTTCAGAGACTGCATCTTTAATCATGGTCTCATGAGTACCTCTGCCCATGGAAATAACCAACATCTTGGACAGATGCAAAGCTACAGTTAGCAACTGAGAAGTCCTTTATTTGTTTCACCGTCGTCACTAAGGTTAAGTGGATAACTCCTTGGCCCCTGATCTTCTGAATCTCTCAAACACTATTTGTAGAACTATGGCGGCCATCATCGAAGGGCTCTATGACTAATCAGAACTCGAGGGAAATTGGAAGCCCAGCATGGAAACAACTATTCCTTCTCTAACTTCTCTGCCTTCTCTTCTTTCCTGCCCCCTGGCTACAGCGTTGCCCTGCAGCTCTATCCGAGGGCATCTGTTTTTCTCTCACTGTACCTGGCTGCTCAAGGTCCTCCTTGTTCACTTTCTTATTTTCTTTGGGAGGAGTTCAGGACATGCCACCCCTAAATATGCCACTTTGGTATATTATTTTGAGCTGAAGACACTTGAAAGACAGCAAAGGCAGGGAGAGGCTTTCTTTTTCTGAACTCCCCTCATCTGCCTAAAACCTGATCCTCCAAAAGGAACTCAATTGTCATAAAGCCCCTCCCTGGAAGTTTCATCAACCAGGGAAGATGACCTAATCACCAGAGAGGAGACTAGAAGTTGACACCACATCCAGACACACTTTGTCACATGCTGTCATACCTCCCATCTACTCTGTTAAGGGCCCATTCATCTTTCCTAAAAATCATTTCCCCTCCTTTAAATTGCCTACATCCCTTCTCTCCTTCCCCTATTGAGACAGGTATATAAACTCTCAAATCTATTTTGCCTATTCACATTTTTTCCCCTGTGATGCCCCTTGTACGTAATATTAAAAAATAATAAATGTGTCTACTTTTTCTCCTGTTCATCTATCTGTTGTCGGTTTATTTTATAGAGCCAGCTACAGAAGTTAGGAAGGGAGAAGGAAAGCCTTTCTTCCCCTGCACTTGATCACTCCATCCTGATGAGTACGTATCCAGTCCATAGACACGTGTGATCACCAATTTTCTATTTTCAGCGTCTTCGAGGATATTGCCATTTAGATGGCTCCACCTCCCTCACTTCAAATAAATGCATCCAGAGCTGCTCATTTCCCCGTCTCCTAAAACCAGCTTCTCTTTCCCATTTCTGGATTAATTCTGGTTAGATTTTCCAAAAGACTGTTGACGTGATCTGGAACGTCAGAAGTGTACAAAGTATTTATTTTCTTTTGCGTTGGTTAGAACAAGGGATGATGAGTTTCTTGAGGGTAGGAATTACTCTTCATGATTTGTATTTCCTATAGTGCCTAGTAAAGTATCTCAATGAATAGCTATTAATTATTGACTGACTGATTAAAATGCCATGATAAATGAGGCAAAATATTATACCCCCCCAAATGTGATCAGCCATTAACTAAAAATGTGTAAGAAAATGTACAGCCTCCCCATTTCTGCTACTACCAAAACACAGGTGCCTGGCTTGCCTGGTGGGCAGGTAGCAAAGTTTCTGATCCCTAACTGTCCGCTTTGGTCCTATTTAACCAAACTTGTGGGGTGGACAGAGATAGAAATGACTTATGCTTTACTAATTTAATTTTAACTGGCCCTTTGGGTGTAAAAGATAATAAATTAACCCCGAATGGTGAAATCCTAAGACTATCTTCAATCATGGCATTATCATAATAGTACCTGGAGTAACTAAAAACAAAACAAAATAAAAACCAACAACCTTCATTCCAAAAATATTCAAACTTCCTTACAAAGGTAATGATTCTGTGCACATAATCACTTTGTGCAATGCACCGTTAAGGGGGCTGTGTATAGCCTAAATTCTTCAAAGGCATTTTTTTTTTTTTTGAGAAGGAAAATGTCTTCAGAGACTCTAACCTATAGTGATACATGAACTGTTCACTTTGATGCAAGAAAAACAACAGCAGAGGCTTACTGAGAGGGGCCTGAGAATTAACACTCCTTCCGTTAAGAATTACCCTGGCGTCCTAGATAATTAGTCAATTGTGCAAGATTTCTTTCCAGCTTTACAAACTAACTGTATTGCCATTCAAGATTAGAAGGTAGGTTGACAGGATTAAGGGCTTTGCTATTAGAAAACAATGGCTTGAATACCTAGGATGACTTTGTTAGAAAGATGTCACAACTCCCCGCTGTGATGCCCTTAATGGAAGGGATACAATGTGACTGCTTTGGAAAATAATTACCTTTTCAAGCGATTGCTGTGAAACCTATTTACAACATTCTTTATTTAATGTCTTCCTGCTTATTGCATTTTCTTTTTCTAAGCCTGGAATTGACAATTAAATGTGTTTTGTGGGCTATCATCTAACTTTGGGGTTAGATGGGTTTTTAAAAGGTGTTTTCCTAGTGTTTAATGATAGGATTATGTATGTGTAAGTAAATTAGTTTCAGATTTACAGAACTAAAAAAAAATGTAGCATATAAGTCTTCACAGCTCTCCTCATCTTTGAACATAGGACCCATCGTAACGGTCCTATCTTCATTCTGCTGCACTCAGCACAATAGGTTGAGTCAGCAACTTGTGTTTATTGTATTCTGCTAATGTGTGCACAGCCTGGCACCCGTTCACTTTCTACTAGGGGCACAAAAAGAAGCGGAATTCCTCCCCTGTGCACTGCGAACAGCATATCCTGCTTGGAGAAGCAGGGCTGGGAGCCGGTTTCCTTCCCCATCCATAAGTGATCAAAGAAATCATATTCTGTTTTCACTGTGATCATTAGTAAGGCTGACGGGCTGTTTTTCAAAGCTAAAAGTAGAATAGGCATCTGTTGAAAGAATTAACAGGATTGCTTATTTTGCTTTTCAATGAAAAATAAGAGGTTGTAGATATTGGAAAAGAAGACACACGTCTGGTTTGGAACATCGTTAGGATAGGTTCTTCGTCTTGTGATCTCTCAACAGATATCTACTGCACGTCCAACCTTCTAATAATTACGCGTCTCTTCTGCAGTTTTGTGGATGCATTGAAACCCCAATTGCCGAGGCTCTGCTGGCCAAGGGAAATATTAAAGAATAGAGGAAAAGATCAATAAAATAAAAGAACTACCATGTACTAGATACATTTTATATATTATAAATACTTCATAATAAGTCCACTGTAAATATTAGGAACTATTTTGGTTAGCTATGGGTGGGATTAGAGGAAGGTTTGCAAGAATGGATTGGAAAATCTTGAGGTCAACCACATGTCTGTGACCACAGACGAGAGCTATGCTGCTTCTCTCCTCCAGGTAGAGGGAAGGATGCCTGAAGATGAGTGGTTGTGTCAAAGAGTCACAAGGAAGTATGACCGATTGTTCTCAGCCAGTCTTTCTGCCTTCCACGAGGAGAAATATTTCTCTGCCTCAGCCCAAGCCTCACCAGCAGAGAAGACAGCCACCCTCCAAATACTCATTGTCAGAACTTGGACAAATGCTTTTGTCTTTAAGCCTAGGCCTCCCCCTCTGTGGACTGAGCAGGTTCTCCCCAGCGATCTCTAAAGCCCTTCTTGTTCTAAATTTTGATTATTCTTTTTATCTAGGGACTTGTCCTCTAAAACAACTCATGAAATTATTACTTTTAATACCCCGTGAGAAAGGGACAACTATTGTTCACCCTCAAGGATGAATAAAGAAAGAAGGAGGAATTAATTTTCTACTGTATCCATAATAACATATGATTAGTGAAATAACCAGAAATAGACTACAAATACACAGATGACTTCAAGTCAGTTTAGCATCCGGCTTTAGCAAAGCGCACGACGTAAAGGGTCAGAACAGATGTCAGGGTCAGGCAGGCAGGAACCTGAAGTCCAGTTCCACTTCCACGTGAGCCCAGTTTACTTCCCTCCTTCTCTGGGGAGTGGGAGACACCGTACGACTCAGAATTATTGCAGGACTGAAATTATTAAGCTATGTAACTAGTACGATGTTTGGTGTGCAGTAGTCCTTAATAAATCTTCGCTTCTCCCATAACCACTCTCTACTTTTTCTGTTTATCTTCATTTCACTAGCCTTTCTAAGGGTCTATCCAGGAAAACCTTTGATTTTTGTAATCGCCCTTGCCCATTACTACATTCTGATTATGTACCTGACACCATGCTAAATCCTTTACCTGCATTTCTTCTTTTAATATTTGCAAAAACTCCCTGAGGTAGACACTATTCTTATTGCCCACATTTTCTAAATAAGGCAGCTCTGTGTTTAGAGATGTATTATTCACCAGGGTTACACAACTAGTGGGCCCCAGGATTTGAACAAAGTTCAGTTAAGTACCAAAGTCCATGCAATCAGCCACCACATTATAATTTATTATTTCCTGTCTTGAGAGGTGTAGAATAAGAGACCCTCATTCTCTTTCCTGGGGGAATAAATAACAAATTAGTAATCAACTGCACTGCCAGCCTTGGTTTTGTTACCTAAAACCTAGAAGGTACAGTTTAGACAATGAGTCTTCATGAATGAAAAATGTCCACATAACCTTCTGGTTCTTGACTTTTAGGTAATAGTTCCAGTGGCTGCTGTCACTGGACAAAGCACATGCCTTCCAAGAGTTAATTGTTGCTATTTTGCCCCCTGACATTCCCTCAACTAAAAGAAATACACATTCTCTTTTAGAGAGAGAGAGAGAGAGAGAGAGAGAGAGAGAGGTTGCAATATAATTAGTGATCATGCAAGATATCAACTCTTTGAAAGTTGGGATGCATGCTGAGTTCAATAAACAGATATGTACTTTCCATTATTGGTATTGTTTTGAGTAATAATTCTTACATGCAGCAATGAGGATGTAAAACACCTGTGAGTTAAAAGAATTTTTTCTGAGATATGCATTATTACTCGAAGACTTTCGTGTAAGTTTCCTTCTTTAACAGGAGAAAAAAGTAAAATATTTTGATTTTGCCTAAAGCTGTTCTGCATTAAATTAATGGGTATATTTTCTTTAAATGCAGTCTTTGCTTAATTAGAGGAGAAGGTGTCTTATAATGGCAAGGATATTATGGTATACAATGATAGCATACGTTTTAGCATCAGACAGACATGTTCCAAATGTAGCTTCACCCCCTACTAATTGAGTGGCCATGAAATTTCATACATAAAATTAGCACAGTTATTCTTAGTGTTGTTGAGAGAACTAAGTGGGCTTCAGTTTAAACCTGGGAACTTAAGCACACACTACTGCTACTCTCTTCTTCGACCCCATTAGAATGGGAGAAATAAAGTAAAAGCATATAAACCCATAAGGGAAAACAGAATGCGAAAGAAAAGGGTAGCAGTTGAGGGATATCAATACATTTTTTGGAAGATGAAAAGGGGAAGAAAAAGTGGCAACTGACCTAGCAGAGAAAGTTAAATCTTATGTGTTTGAAGAAGGCTGAGAAGCAAGCAGACTGTGTCACAGAACTCCAGAAAGACTCAGGAACTGGAGGCATGGGTGGGGAGTACACTAAATACAGGAGGATTTATGACGAGCCTTTGCAAGGAATACCTAGACCCATAGATCTAACTCGTATCCCCACACAGTCAGGTGACTGCCCCTCTCCTACCCCAGCATAAGAAGGGAAATGTACTCTCTGAAGGAATAGAGCACAGGTGGCACAGAACTCAGAGGCAACAGGTGTGGCAGAAGGTAACTGTGAGGGGCACAATGGAGCAGAAAGATTAAGAGAAAGTCTGCTTACTGAATGGTGACGCCAGCATGATTGATATGAAGATAGAGAGACACAGAGGATGTAAAATTTCATTAAAATTTGGAAAATATGAAAAATTAGAGTGAGAATTACATGAGCAGAGGACAATATAGCGTGAGTCCAGATGAAAATGAAGGCTTCTTGGGACATTTAAGTTTTATTTAAAAGGTCACATGCTGCTGCTGTTATCACTTACCATGCATGAGGGAAGGACGACCCAGTTCTCCTAACAGGGTTTACCCTTCTTATAACCCAATTCTACATCACTGTTCTGCAAACTTCTTACAAATCCACATGATCACCAGGTATAAGTCAAGGCTGAAAAGCAAACCCAATGTATCCCTGAAGTTTTACTAGAAGACTGGATGGACTGAAGATCAATTGTCCAGTCATAGCACATCTCAGCCTGTAAGGTCCTTTCTGAAGCCACCTTCCATAAAGCTGCAAGTTTCATGCCAGATTACTCCACTTAGAAATAAATGACAAGATATGACCACATAAAAAGACTGTAATCAGTTTTACATGCTTTGCTCTTAAGTAACAATGCACAGTCCAGGAGAATTAGTCATATGAGAAAATAATTCTCTAATTAAAAACAGAGATGAAAACCAAACAGAAAAAATAATGACAACACAAGGAACATGAGAAAGTTACATGCATATGTGTACACATAGGTGTGTATATGCAAGTGTGTGTTCCAGACAGGAATTTAATAAAATATCATGAAATATCAATAAAGTGCTATATAAAAAAAGAAAAATTAGAGGTTATTCAAACTCTTACACTAAAGAGAATTAGAATGCTGGAAAAGAAATACATAAAATCTGCTTGACTGAACCAAGAAAGTGAAAGACTTGTACATTGAAAACTACAAAACATTGCTGAAAGAAATTGAAGAAGACAAGATAAATGAAAGGCATCTTATATTCATGACTTGGAAGACTTAAAATTGTTAAAATGCCAATACTACCCAAAGTGGTCTACAGATTCAATGCAATCTCTATCAAAATCTCAATGACTTTTTTTTCTGGAAATAGAAAAGTCCATCCTAAAATTCATATGGAATCTCAAGGAACCTCAAATAGCAAAAACAATCTTGAAAACAAAGAAAAATGTTGGAGGGCTCACACTTCCTGATTTCAAAATTTACTATAATGCTACAGTAATGAAAACAGTTTGGTACTGGAATACCTACCTACCTACTGGATGCCTACCATACTACTCTCTCAAGAGAAACTACTAGCTTGACCTCTGACACCATAGATTAATTTAACCTGTTTTTTATTTATATCAATGGACAACAGTTCATTTCTTTAAAATAAGTAAAATTGATATATCCCTGGAGGAGGCTTATTAAATTAAAAAAGAGAACAAGTACAAAAACAGCCAATGTCAAGGATGGGAAAGGCAAACATCATTATAAATCCCACAAAATAAATGTAATAAATGAATATTATTAAAATCTTAAATGTAACGGGAAATTATTTTTTAAGTTCCATCTTAAAAAAAACAGAAATGAGAAGAAATAGAAACCTGAATAATTCTGTAACTAATAATGAAATTAAATATGTAACTTAAACCTTTCATGACAAATCACAAGGGCCATATGTATTCAAAGGGAATTCTTCAAACATTTATGGTTGGAATAATTCCAATCTTATGTAAACTCTTTCAGAATATAAGGAAAGAGGAAATAGTCTCCAATTCATTTTATAAAGCAAACATATCTATGTTACCAAAACCTGACCAGGATATTATGAGAAAGGAAAATTATAAACTAATATCACTCGTGTTCATCAGTGCAAAAACCCTAAATACAATATTAGCAAGCCAAATTCAATGAAATATAAAACATCAAAATTAACTTTATTTTTTCCAAGAATACAAAGATAGCTGAACATTAGAAAAAGTCAATGTAATTTGCCACATTAACAAAATTGTGTAATAATCTCAATAAATAAGTATGGCAGACTGACTTATTGATCTCAATTCTGTACTCATCTGCCACGATTAGTTATTGTCACTGCCACATTGTGGAGTTGGCCTTGTGATTTACTTTGACCAATATGATATTAGTAGATGTGATACAAGAAAAGACTTAAAATGTGCTTGAACAGTTGGAATTGCCCTCCTGCATTTCTGCCGTCATCATGCTAAGAATATGCCCCCAAGAAGCCTGCTGTTTCCAGAATGAGAAACCTGAGGAACAGACTCGAGCCCAACTCATGGTCTGTTCTGAGACCAACCAAACCCAGCAAAGCCCAGTCTAGATCAGTTGTTCAGTTGTCACAAGTCACTGAGTTTTGCTGTGGTTTGCTAAACAGCATTATTATGACATTGGCTGCCTGATATTATACATGAAAAGGATTTGGTAAAATCCAACATTTTGTTATAATACAAACACTTAGCACACTAAAAGTAAAAGAGAACTCCCTTAGTTTGATAAAGAATATCTACAAACTCCTAGAGCTAATATCATACTTAATGATATGGTTGAATATGTAGAAAATTCAGAATCATCTGTAGATAAATTATTAGAATCAATAATGGGTTTATACAGGTGGCCAACAAACACATGAAAAACTGCTCAACATCACTGATTATTAGAGAAATGCAAATCAAAACTACAATGAGGTATCACCTTACACCAGTCAGTATGGCCATCAGCAAAAAATCTACAAACAACAAATGCTGGAGAGGGTGTGGAGAAAAGGGAACCCTCCTACACTGTTGGTGGGAATGTAAATGAATACAGCCACTATGGAGAACAGTATGGAGGTTTCTTAAAAAAGTAAAAAGAGAACTACCATATGACCCATATGACCCAGAAATCCCACTCCTGGGCATATACCCAGAGAAAACCATAATTCAAAAAGATACCTGCACCCCAATGTTCATTGCAGCACTATTCACAATAGCCAGAACCTGGAAGCAACCTAAATGTCCATCAACAGAAGAAAGGATAAAGATGTGGCACATATATACAATGGAATATTTCTCAGCCATAAAAAGGAACGAAGTTGTGCAATTTGCAGAGACGTGGATGGACCTAGAGACTGTCATACAGAGTGATGTCAGAAAGAGAAAAACAAATATCATATAATATCACTTATATGTGGAATCTAGAAAAATGATACAAATGAACTTATTTGCAAAGCAGAAACAGAGACACAGACATAAAGAATGGACATATGGGTACCAGGGATGGGGGTGGGGGATGAATTGGGAGACTGGGATTGACATATATACACTATTATGTATAAAATAGATAACTAATGAGAACCTACTGTACAGCACAGGGAACTCTACTCAGTGCTCTGTGGTGACCTAAATGAGAAGGAAGTACAAAAGAGAGGGGAGATATATATATATATATATATGATTCACTTTGCTGTACAGCAGAAACTAACACAACATTGTAAAGCAACTATACTCTAATAAAAATTAATTAAAAAAAATAATGGATTTAGAAAGACTACTGGACACAGGCCAAGATACAAAAACTAATTGTAGGGCTTCCCTGGTGGCGCAGTGGTTGGGAGTCCGTCTGCCGATGCAGGGGACGCAGGTTCATGCCCCGGTCTGGGAGGATCCCACATGCCGCGGAGCGGCTGGGCCCGTGAGCCATGGCCACTGAGCCTGCGCATCCGGAGCCTGTGGTCCGCAACGGGAGAGGCCACAACAGTGAGACGCCCGCGTACCGCAACAAAACAAAACAAAACAAAACAACAACAACAAAAAAAAACTAATTGTATTTCCTTATACTAGCAGCCCAGGTAGAAAATATATATAATAGCAAAACCATATACTAGCAACATTTTACAGAAAAATTAATTTTTAATAAGATATTATATACAACATCAAAATAAAGTAATTATTAGGAATTAATTTTTTAAAATAGTTTTGAAGAATTCTAAGCAAAAATTTAATAATACTGTGTTGAGAAAGAATTATAAAACTTAATTTATAATAGAGATACAGATTGTGTTCATGAGATGGAAGATTCACTATTGCAAATATCTCACCCAAATTGAGAGATTCAATGCAAACCCAATAAAAACACCAAAGTATTATTTCTGTGTGTGTGTGTGCATAGGTGAAACTTGACGAGCAGATTTCAAAACTGCTATGAATGTGCAAGAAGAATTTGGGAATACTTGTTCTACTGAATATGCAGACATAATAAAGGTGTGGTGATTGAGATAGAGTGGAATTGCTGCATGGAAAGACAAACAGACAAATGCAACAGAATCAAAAGCCCAGAAACAGAAGCATGTATGCATGAACACTTGATTTATACTGTAATGAAAACTGTACTACAGAGCAGAAAACAAGGCCAGATTTCAATGAATAGCTCTGGGATAATAGGATATCCTCATTTAAAAAAACTTGACCTTGCCCTCACACAATCTATAGTATCAATTTCTAGTGAATTTTAACTGAAACATGAACAAAAAGTAGTGAATCACAACATCATCTGTCATCAAGGATACATCCATTAAAACCACAATAAATTACTATCTCACACTCCTAGAACGGTTAAATTCGGAAGCTGACAAGTCTAAGAGTTGGTGAGGAGCAACTGGAACTCTCACACTGTTGGGTGGAGTGGGAATTGGGAGAACATATTGGCAAACACTTTGATTTTCTTTACTAGAGTGAGGATGTGCTGACTCTATGACCCAGAAATCCCATTCCTAGGTATATGTCTAACATAAATATCAATGGTAAAAAGGATTCATGCATTCTAGCATATTTATAGAATGCTGTAAAGACTAAAAATGAACTTACAAGCAGCATGGATGAATTTCTCAGACACAATATTGAGCAAAAGACTATAAATAACATATATAGTATAATTCCAGTTACATAATGTTAAAAAAAGAAAGGCAAAACTTAGCTGTAGTTTTTAAGAATGCATGATGTGATGACTATTACTCTAAAGACAGCAAGGAAATGGCCATTCCCAAGGTCACGACAGTGGTTACATTTAGGGAGTAAAAAGAGATTATATCTGGGGAGGAGTATGTATGAGCGTACTGGGGCAGCTGACAGTGTTCTATTTCTTACTTAGACTGGTAGGTGTAGGGGGCTTATTTTATAATAATTCATTAAGGTGAACATTTATTATTTACACACTGATTCTCACGTGTTGCTTTACAATTCTTAATAAAGTTTAAAAAAAGGAAAAAAATCACAGAATAAAAACATGTCTTAGAAAATCAAAATATGATTTCAAAAAAGAAAAACCTCTAGAATATAAAGTCCAGTATATTTCTTAGAAAGACAAAGAAATAGAAAACAGAAAATAAATAAGATAGAGGATCAACCTTGAAGGTGTGCGTTGAATGGTTACTAGATCTGAAAATAGAAAAGAGAGAAAGTGGTTGGGAACATATTCACAAAGAGACAATGAAATAGTTTCCCAGAATGGGAGGACATAGTTTTTTAGATAACAAGGGCCCCTTCAAAATAGCCCACACTAAGGCATATTCCTGTGAAATTTCAGAACACAAGAGGTGAAGGGAAGATTACAAGTTTCCTGGAAACAAACAAACAAGATAAGCTTTACGTAAAGGATCAGGGATCAGAACCTGTTGTGCTTAACGACAGGGCTGGAAGCCTTCCAGTCTCTGGAACATCATTACCAACTTGTAGTTCTACCCCAACCATGTTGTCAATCAAGTGCGAGGGTGGAACACAGAATTTTAGACCTGTGAAGTCTCAGTTTGCTTCCTTGTATTCTTTCTCAGAAACTGAACTAATGCTTCCTAAAATGAGTTAGTACAAAGTGATACGTCATCTGATGCAAAAGAGAGAGGATTCAAGGTGATAGAGCGAGAGCAATTTCAGGAAGAGGTTGAAGAGGAGAGCCAGGCTGCCATCAGTGCTGAGAGAGTAAAAGACAGATCTGACAGGAGGTGAACAAAGGGTCCTGGGAGTGTGTCGGAAAAGAAACCAGGAGCTGGTAGATTTCCTAACTGGTGACTGGTGAATGCATTGAAGAATTCTAGAGCTTTTAAAGCTTCGGGGCTTTGGCAAGATTTAACAATAGTATACAGAAAATTAAGCAGATGAAAAAACAAGGTAATGATTAAATCCAGGAAAACAAAACATGTATAAGAAAAGAAATGTAACAGTGAAAGAAAAATAATTAGTATAGATTCAACCAAATATTTTATGAAACTATTGAAAGATGGAAGGAGAGGGAGAGAGTGTGGGGTAGTGGGGAAGGGTTCGAGGGCTAGAAGGTCTAAATTGTAATATTCAATCATTAGGCAGTCGGTCAATAAGGACTAAACTTGTAAAGTCAAGGAGTAGGATAGGCATGTTATTTAAACATAAAAGCTCTAGTATAAGACTTCCAAAAGAAAGCATAATAGAAAATCTTTGCAACTTTGAGCTAGGCAAAGAATTCTTTGACAGGACATATTTTTATATTATATGCATTACAGCACAAGCTATAAAAAATTGATAAATTTGACTACAATAAAATTGGCTAAATCTATACTGTCTTGATTACTGTAGCTTCATAATAATTCATGACGTCAAGGAGTCTAAGTCCTCCAGTTTTGTTCTTTTTCAAGAATGCTTTGGATATTCTAGGTCCTTTACATTTCCAGAGTCATTTTATTTTATTTTATTTTTATTGACATATAGTTGACTTATAATATTGTGGTATACAGCAAAATGATTCCATTATATATATATATATAAAAATGTCATATTCTTTTCCACTGTGGTTTATTACAGGATATTGCATATAGTTCCCTGTGCTATACTGTGTGACATTGTTGTTTATCTGTTTTATATACAGTAGTTTGTACCTGCTAACCCCAAACTGCTAATTTATCCCTCCCTGCCTTTCCCCTTTGGTAACCATGTTTGTTTTCTATGTCTGTGAGCCTGTTTCTGTTTTGCAAATATGTTCATTTGTATCATTTTGAAAGATTCCACATGTAAGTGATATCATATGATATTTGTCTTACTCTTTTCCAAAGTCATTTTAGAATTAGCTTGTTAATCTCTACCAAAACAGCCTGCTGAGATTTTGACAATTTATTATACTAAAACTATATCAAAGTTCTTGACAATTAGTCAAAAAGCCCCCAAACCTCCATGTCTGAGTTCCGCTGTTAACTGAGTATTATATTTGTGAATTGGGGGTGTGGCTTAGTGGCCAGGATGTCAGTGCCATAGCTACATGGCTCAGGTCCAAATCCTGGCTCTGCCAGTTACTAGCTGTATGACATGCACATGGTACTGAATGCTCTACGTCTCTACTGCCTAATGTGTAGAAACCCTGTAATAATTGCACCTAGTCCATGAGGCAGTAGCAAGGTAGATGAGTTAATATGTAGAAAACTTAGGTCAGTGACTGGTATGTATCAAGTACTATGTAAATCTTTGCTCTTACAATTATATACTGTATATATATTTTCCTTACCTCATCCCAAAATGTATTTAAGGTGGCTTACAGTGGTACATAAAACATCAACATAGTTAAATTAAAAATCAGAACAAAAGCAAAGAAAAATAACTTGCACTGATTCTGGATTTTCCCGTATTTTCCAAAAGTTCTCATTAAAGTTTTTTTTCTCTCTCTCATGGGCATTATTTTTATGAGGAATTTTACATTTCTAATTTAGATACATGGATGTAAGAGAAAGTAGATCCAAAAGGAGCAAAACTGTGAGCAAAGCCTCAAGGGGACCTGTGGAAAAACAAAACCAGCAGAGCATCCGGAGCAAACACGCACTGGGAGTAACAGGAAGGGAGAGGAGTTCCCACAGAGTCACTTTACAAACAGTGTGGAGCTCACGCTGAGGAATCCCATCGAGGGTAACAGGCTTTTGAGAAAGGAGTTTACATTATTTGACTGATGTTTCAAAATATTAATCTGAACTTGGTCCTTATTAATTTCATAATCAGATGTGTAAGAGTCATCGTGGTGAGATCCAAGTAAACTTTTAGTAAAGGGAAACAGAAATATAAAATAAAATGACGGTAAGGAAATCAAGCTCTTCTCTTCATAGGGTCGACCATGCATAGCACACTGGTGATCACTCGTTTTCAGAAATCTAGGTCTAAAATACATATGGCCTTTAGGTAACTTATACTGAGCATCAAAGGGAAATATTTTAAGGCCTCAGAGCTCCAGACTTTCTTACGTTTTTCGTATCATTTTCCATAGCGCAAAGACATTTAATAGAAAGAGGGAGAGCCAGTGTTCCTGAGAAATGACTTTCCTTTTTCACCCTTCTTTGCAGTCAAGGTTGAAGTAGGCTGGGAGACATTTACCCTGCAGGTTCCGGTGGCCTGGGACTCTCACTTGTCCAAGCTACTTCTAGGCAGCTGGTTAAGTTCACAACTTTGCTGTAATATCATACCCAGGACTGAAACAGAAAACCCCTGAAGGCAATGGACATTTACTACCCTGAGGGGTGATCTGCTCTTTCTCTAGTTTCCTGGGATAAACAGGGAGGTGATGGAAGATGAGCCCTCAGCACAGAGCGGTGATACTCCCTCTTTTTTTTCCTCAATTTTCCTTTCTATAAAACTTTTCCAGTAAGTCATAGAGTAATAGAAGGTTCAGGGGCTTGATTAAAGTAGAAAAAAACACATTCCAGATCACTAACAGGAAACCAACAGTATTTTAAATGTAGGAAATATAAAATTTTAGAACAGAAGGGAAAATGGCATAGGGTCCAGTTACAGTATCTATATTGCCAAACCTACAGAATAGGGGAAATCTAAATATAAAACTAAATAGATGTGTTTGTTTATTTAAAGATAGAGGGAGGTCAAAGATAAATAAATAAGGTTGGCTAGGACACTATATCCCGCATTACAGGTGAATTTTAATTTGGACAGTAATAGTTGTATAAGCAGAGGACCATATGATCCAAACATTCCATAAACAATATTTCCTTGTTCCACAATGTCATTCTTTCTTTTGGGAGGAGAATAAATTTTTCTTCTGGAAACAGCCAATATGTCTGTTTTTAATAAAAATCAGTTGAATGCCTGAGCTGCATTCTGTGCTTCCTGAGTCAGAATCTCAAGGTGGATGGAAGCATCCCTACATTCTTTTCATGCCAAAGGTGATTCACAGTGTTCTTTTCCAGCACTCTTCCACGTTTGGCTGAGAATTACCCAATGACCGTATCCGTTGCTCAGGCTCTAAAAGCCAGTTCTGTTTTTAGCCAATATTTTTCCTCCCTTCTAAATTACAAAAGAATCAGCTTTTCTCTCTCAAATTTCACCTGGATATTTTTCAAGAGCAAACGAATTCTGAAGCAGGAGAGGAAACCGAAAACGACAAGGTTCAGTGAACGGGTTTTATCAGCCTAGTTAACATTAAAGTAAATTCAAGGTAAGATTCAAGGGGAGAATAAAAACATTTCTTGTCATGCTAAACTACTGTAAGCATTCATTTCATTATACATTCATTTTGCATATTTTGGTGACATTCTTTTAAAAAAATAAAGGAATAAAGAAAAGGGAAGCTGTGTTAGTCATATATCAAATCTCGACTCAGTCTGCTGTACAATGAAAGGTTGAACGTGGGCGAAAGTGCCTTGAGGTTGGAAACCTATTACTAATTCAGGAGCAAATGCATTAGGAGGTGCTTCAGAGCAGTGGTCCCATCAGATACTATCAAAGAGCTGCACATGGAGACAGCCTCTTCATAATTCATAGGGCAATTCCACTTTTTTTCGGTGGAGGGGAGGTTTCTTATCAACAGAAATGTGTCCTTGTGGGTAAATTGTTAGGAATATCAATTATGTGCCTGAGTATTTAATTCTACAGATATTCTAGTTAAGTCGTGAAAGCATGTAGCTGATCAAAATCGGATTTCAGCATCCTACAGTGTCATTCTTCGATAGCTCCAGTCTTGTTAAATGTGGGTTAATACAAAGTAAAGTTTATTAGGAATAATTTTTGATGTTCAGAATAGCTCTAAGGCTCCCCTTCTCCCAAATCACTGAAGTATCAATGCTCTAGCTGCCCCTTGCCCCTCAAAATACTCCTGACTTTGATGCAAGAAAAGTAACATTTACTTTTTATTCAGCGTTTAATGTTCTCTTCTTCTTGACTTACAATGAAAGTGATTCCCAGCAAACACTACTGATGAAAGCAAGTGAATTCATTTACAATCAGTTGTCTATGTATTTTAAGATGTTAAAAAGGGACTTCCCTGGTGCGCAGTGCTTAAGACTCTGCCCTCCCAATGCAGGGGATCTGGGTTCAATCCCTGGTCAGGGAGCTAGATCCCATATGCATGCCACAACTAAGAAGCCCTCAAGCTGCAACTAAGGGGCCCACCTGTTGCAACTAAGACCCAGCGCAACCAAATAAGTAAATAAATATTTTAAAAAGATGTTAAAAAGAGAAAAACTTGGTGGTGGGGGGGTTAGATTGGGATTCCTTGCCTATATATATCTCTCTTAATGACTCTGTGTTTTTTAAAAAAATTATTTCCCATCTACTACTAAGAGTTACTGAGTTTTAAGTGTTCATTTGCTGGAATTCAGTCCAGTGCTGACAGCATTTAAGGGCATAGTCTCATATAACATCAGCTCATTTCACAACTAGACAGGGCAAAAAAAGTAAAAAGTTTAAATGGAAAACAATGAAAAGTCTACATAATCTCTGAGATTTACAAAAACCCTAAATATTAGATCTTTACCAATTATGACAGAAAGGGACTGATTCCTTTTCTCAATGTAAGAATAATCCTAGGAAGCCAAAAGGAGCTTTGAAAAGAAGATACTTAGGGAAAAGTACTCAGTCTTCCAAAATTTTATCGTGGGGAATATTTTACCGGAACATACCCAAATACCTTTGCCTTTTTATTTCCAAGAGTGTATATTTTAGAATTCTAAAAATAAAATTTTTGAAAAAGACATCAAAATCAATGAATGTAATATACAGCCACTGGAAAAATGAGGTCTCTAAGATTTATTTATACTGAGTACCGAAAAGTAGAGGGGAGTTCGGGCCATGGCTTTTTTCTGGGGGTGCCCAGTGGTGTGACCTAGAAATGGCCAGAGCAAAGGGGATTTAGGGGAGAGAGAATTTCCCAAGTGGATGGAAACTAGCAGTGTCTCCCTTTCTACCATAAATGATAAAGGAGTCAAGATTCTGGTGTTATGCAAGAGGGTAGATGTGGCATCCAGGAAGAAACACCAGTTTTAGGAAGAGATTCTCAGTGGTAGACATTGAGTGTGGTTTGCTGTCCAAGTCTAAAAAGCAGTGGGAAAAGCTGACCCAGATCAGGAGGGTGATTGGTCTGAACATGGGGCCGCAAAGGTAGAGCAGACCTTAGGTTAGGATGCTTTGGTGAGAGGACCAGAGATTCCAGAACTAGATTTGGGATATATTCGATATTAGGGGGAAGGAGGGTGGTAGGCCCTAGTGCCAGAGACAGGCTTCTCCATGGCTTTTAATTTAATGCACATTTAATTCTCAGTATAGAGATTTATTTAGAAAGTTGGGTTATTTTCTTGATATCGGGTAGGGAGAATTTCTAAGGGTTCATGTTAATCACTAAATTACTTTAGGCTTAAAAATAGCACGATGTTTCATACAGACTCCCACTGAGTGAGCACAGTGTAGTAAATAGTTTAACATTGTTCAGCCAGGCAGGTTTTTTTAAACTGAAATACAGTTGATTTACAATGTTATATAAGTTTCAAGTGTAAGACATAGTGATTCACAATTTTCAGAGGTTATACTCCATTTATAGTTGTTATAAAATATTGGCTATATTCCCTGTACTGTAGCTTATTTATCTTATACCTCGTAGTTTGTATCTCTTAATCCCCTACCCTTATCTTGCCCTTCCCCCCTTCCCTCTCCCTAATGGTAACCACTAGTTTGTTCTCTATTTCTGTGAGTCTGTTTCTTTTTTGTTATATTCACTAGTTTGTTTTACTTTTTAGATTCCACATATAAGTGATATGATAAAGTACTTGTCTTTCTCTGTCTGACTTATTTCACCAGGCATAATACCCTCCAAGTCCATCCACGCTGTTGCAGATGGCAAACTTTCATCTTGTTTTATCAGCCAGGTAGTTGTTTTCTCTCTTTTTATTTTATTTTTCCCCTTTACTTGCTACCACATCTAATACTGACCAGCAATTTCTTTGCAAGGCAAGGTTATTCTCTATTTCTTCATCTTCCGCACAGGTCTTGAGAAATGGAATTAATTTTTTAAATTGAAGCAGTCGAAAGATTGCTGACTTGATACAGTTTTGCATGTGTGAGTTGTAACAATATTGGTTCCTCCAAAAGACATTTTCTGCATCTGACTGAAGACAAGCTCTTGCCTCAGTTAATATTACCAGATTCTAACAGAATGCTTTCTTAAAATCTGAAGCACTCAAAAGACAATGATGATTTCAAATCACATCTTCAAGATTTAGTTATCACTCAAATCCCTAGTAAGGTGTTTACATTTTAGGCCTTATGCCCATATGGCCACAGCAGCCAATACAAAGGCAAATTTATGATACGGGGATGGAAGCCTAGCTTTCGTTCTATTGTACCTAGTACTTCTAGTTGCCTCTAACTACTGGAAGAGATTATTCTCTCTGAAGGGAAGGTGGTAGCAGGGCCTCGTGGCCAGAGTGAGGTTGGGTCTCTCAGATTGTGGGTTGGGAGCAGGAAACTGTCACCTGGGAGAAAGGGAGAAATCAAGGAATAGAGTAGTTGGAGAATCCAGAGTTCATAAAGGAAATGTGAGGATCAAATGCTTGGGGGAGTAAAGGTGGAGCTGCATCAAGATGAAAGCTAAACTTGGAGTTTGGGAGGCAAGAGGATGTGAATAAGAGACCAGCCACAGGGGCCCCGAGTTGCTTTCTGGAAAACTACCTTCGGGAAGGCTTCTTTGACTTCTCTAGCTGGTGTCTCCTCCTTTAGCTCCCTATGAGTATCTTTTTATGGTACAACTAGTAATGTGCGTTATGATCTTTTGAGGGTATATTCACCGCGCCAAGTCCACTGCGCCCTTCATCCTGTGTTTTAGTAAAGGTAATAAGGAGATAAGAAAACAGGCATTTGTGGAGCACCTGCTATGCAGTAGGTACATTTATGCATTATTTAATTAAACAGTTTATGTAATTGACAGACGAGGAAACTGAGGCTCATGATAGCTGAACTAACAAGCAAGGAAAGAGCCAGGACTGAGTTCACGCCCTACCCCGTGGTCTGCTTCTCACAGCATCATCAGCCTGCTGGCCATGAAGGAGAGAGGGACCCCTGTTCTGCTCTTGAAGCAGGAGGAGACCCACAAGGCACAGCTAGCTCCTGTTTGCTCCAAAGTGGACGCTCCAGCTTGTGCATTATTCAAGCCCTGGCTTCTTAATTTGCCTGTTCTCCTCTTACTTCATCTTTACTATGACCTCCACCCAGGGAAGCAAAGGCAGGACAAGGAAGGAGAACTCTGGTGTGGATTTTACTCTTCATTGGAAGCTCCGGAGAAATTTTGCAGATAGAAATCATTTGCTTAAGTTAGTTTTACGGAGTGACTTTCTGACTTCAGAAAAGCTTAAAATTTCCTTTTTTTTTTTTTTTTTGCCACACAGCAGCATGCGAGATCTTATTTCCCTGACCAGGGATCGAACCTCTGCCCCCTGCAGTGGAAGTGCGGAGACCTAACCACTGGAGCACCAGGGAAGTCCCAAATTTCCTATTTTGAAGACGTCGAAGGGATCATCTGTATTACGCGTTTGCCTCCTATTTCTCATGACAGATAAAAGTGACTTATAAGCACACTCTGGAGATCTCTGGAGATAAAGGCCTATTGTTATCTATTGTAGAGAATATCTTTACTATTATTTTTTAAAAATCTCTATCATTTTAATAAGAAAGGGGGAAAAGCTAAGTCTCCAGAATGCCTTCCCTTTTGACTGTAGAACCTCAGAAGGTAGATATTTAGCAAGGAATCTGCTAAGCTGGAGACTAATTCCCTCCAACTTTGGTTTAATTTCTGACCCCTCCAAAAGTAAAGTTGTTAGGAATGTTCATTCCTGTCTAAGAGCCGGATGTGAACCCCAGATAGTTGTGATTTTTAATTTTAATTTAAAAAAATATATTTATGCTGCTCTGGGTCTCAGTTGCTGCATGCAGGATCTTTAGTTGCAGCATGCAGACTTCTTAGTTGCGGCATGCATGTGGGATCTAGCTCCCTGAGCAGGGATCAAACCCGGACCCCCTGCATTGGGAGCACAGGGTCTTACCCACTGGACTACCAGGGAAGTCCCAGATAGTTGTGTTTTAAGCACAAAGGTCCCGTGCACAAGATTTGCAGCATCATTGAGAACCCTTCTGAACACCTCTTTCTAAAAGATACTTTCTCTTTGTGGCTTCCATCATTATGATCTGATCCCAGACTCCATCTCCTCTGTAACCTCTCAGACAAGTAAAAACTGCAGTTGTCTTTGAATGACAGGAAACAAAATGAAAAGTAATGAGGAGTTTCTGCCAGAGAGGTTTTGTTTTGATGCTTTCTCCCATCTTCCTTTACCTCCCCTGTGGGGAAAATTAGGGCGATGCATTCATCAGCTTTTATTATCTTGATTTATAACCTTAGGTCACAGTTGGGAGGTAAAACATAAAGGCACAGATTTAAATATTGCCAGTTGTGCCCTCTCCATTTTGTTCTGATCTCTCTTTTGCTAGAAATGAAATTCCTCATGCCCTGTAATTGTGTATAGATCTGCCAGTGCAGAGAATGTGTCATTGCTCCCTTGTCTTTACTTAACACTACCCTTTTCTGCATTAACTCCAACCCACACGCTATACATTAGTGTCCTTTCATGTCTGGTTTGCACCCATTCAATTAGATGTACAACGTGCCTCCCCTAGTTTAATGAGTTGATTATGACAAGACTTGAGACGAACGACATTCAGTAGCTTCAACTGATCAGCCAGAAATTTTCATTGTCTGACATCAATCAGGGAAGTAAAAGAATAGCTAGTAAGCTGACCTATTGTGAGTCTTCATTCTCTTGCATCATTTCACATTCATTATGGTTCACAGTGCAAAACGATGACATTCAGTCATTCATTCAAACAAGGTTCATTAAGTTGCCTTCTATGTATCAGATACCAGTCGAGGTCCACAGGCAACAACAGGGAGATGACAGGCAAAATCCTGGCTCTCAAGAGGCTAGCCAGCTAGGGGCAGGAAGGATCTCAGACCAATAAACAGTCTGTTTTTAATACATCCAGGGGGATGACAGTAGGCAAAGGCCTTGTGAGCCATGGAAGGGAACTGAGGTCCCAGGAGTCTGGAAGACCTCTCTTAGAGGTCTTAGGGAAGACCTCTGGGTAGCCTTCCAAGCAGAAGGAGCAGTGCACGTCACGAAGCCCAGGACGGAGCAGGTTTGGCATGTGTGAGGAACAAAAAGGACACAAAATCTGGGGCACAGGGAGCAAAGGGAAAGTGGTTGAGAGAGTAGGTGGCTGATGGACAGACTTAGGTATGGCCTTGTGGGTCAAAATTAGCAGCTTAGGACTTCCCTGGTGGCACAGTGGTTAAGAATCCACCTGCCAGTGCAGGGGACACAGGTTCGAGCCCTGGTCCAGGAAGATCCCACATGCTGCAGAGCAACTAAGCCCACGCGCCACAACTACTGAGCCTGTGCTCTAGAGCCCACGAGCCACAACTACTGAGCTCACAAGCCACAACTACTGAAGCCCATGCGCCTAGAGCCTGTGCTCCACAACAAGAGAAGCCACCGCAATGAGAAGCCCGTGCACCGCAATGAAGAGTAGCCCTTGCTTGCCACAGCTAGAGAAAGCCCGCATGCAGCAACTGACTCAAAGCAGCCATAAATAGATACATAAATTTATTTTTTTTAAAAATAGCAGCTTACATTTCATTCTGATAAGGTGTGGATACCACAGGAGGGTTTTGAGCAGAGGGGGCATAATCTGACCTTTGTTTCAAAAGAGTCACTCCAACTGAGAATGGACTATAGGGGTAACAGTAGAAACCAGGAAGCCATTTATGAGTTAATCACAGTAAGCCAGTGAAGGACCAGGATAGGAGTGGTGGAGGGGAGACAGGCAAGGTTAGGTTCATGCTGTACTTTGAAGGTGAAGCCAACAGGCTTTGCTGAAAGACTGGGCATGTGGTAGGAGAGAAAGGATAACTCCAAGAGCGGGGGATGTACTAGATGAATAATGCTAGTGTTTACTGACAGAGGGAAGCCTGAAGGAAGAGAAGATCAGACAGAAGGAGAAAGAAATCAAGGATTCTCTTTCGGACATACTAGCTTAGAGAAGGCTGTTGGATCTGTAGGTGGAGATGAAGTTCAGAGTTGAGGTTAGGTTGCAAATGTGAGCCCAGCCTCTTTTGACATCTATATATCAAGATAACCTTAGGTTTGAGTCTTTGTTTATGTCTGAAGTTTAGTTCCTTTTTTTCTCTTCCCTTATCCTCACATCCTTTTATTTCCCCTCAGGAGTACACCTTCTGATTTCCCCTGTCTCCAGCCCACAAACCAAGTATTCCCAGGGTGCTGCGTGTGAACTCAAGCACTTCTTCAGAAGAAAAGCAAATTCCAAAAAAAAAAAAGCAAATTCCTCCTCTCTAAAGTGTGTCTTGATTACTCCCTCATATGCCACTTACACAGTATGACCGAGAGCCTTCACATTTTGAGAAATGTGAAAGATTCTTTTGGGGAAAGTAGTTGCCTGTAGAATAAAGGCTGAACTTGTCAGGCTGGCATTTAAGTTTCTGAATAATCTCACCCTGTCTCACCTCTTCAAGGCTCCATGTGTTCAAATTCAAATCTCAGATCTGACCTCTGAACTTCAAGAGTTGGTCTAACCTTCAATCGGCGGGTACAGGCTGTTACTCCCAGACACTCAGGGAGAACAGGTGGTCACAGCATAAAAGGAAGATCCACATGAACAGAAGCTCAGTCCCAGAGGGAAAGACCCTTAATTCTGAGGACAGGAATGGCCCTGGAAAGGTGATCTCCTGTGTAGGGAGGAGCGATTCCACCACTGCTCAGCGCTTCCATGCTCTTTTGTGATTCCGTATCTCCAGAGCGATTCCACCACCCCCAGAGCTTCCATGCTCTTTTGTGAACATCTAGTATCTTGTTCCTGCAAAGAGGGGTGCCCTAAATTGCAGAAGTATTTGGATCATTGGAAACAGGGCTCCCATCACGATCATCACTAATTAATAAATTGTTGTTCTTCTTATAGACAGATTGGTCTCATTTGCTGCACAGAACTATGGTTGAGCATGGTCCCTGCTGCCTGTCTACCTGGACTTGGAACCTACCCATCCTGGGTCTGTGATGTGGAAGAAGTGACTTGACTTTTCTGTAACTCAGTTTCTTTCTTTTTTTTTAACTTGTTCTTTATTTTACTTATTTATTTTTAAAATATTTATTTAATTTATGCATTTGGTTGTGTTGGGTCTTAGTTGTGGCATGTGGGCTCCTTAGTTGTGGCTCGCAGGCTCCTTAGTTGTGGCACGCAGACTCCTTAGTTGCAGCATGCAAACTCTTAGTGGTGGCATGCATGTGGGATCTAGCTCCCAGGCCAGGAATCAAACCCAGGCCCCCTGCATTAGGAACGAGGAGTCTTAACCACTGCGCCACCAGAGAATCCTCTGTAACTGCGTTTCCACATCTGCAAATCTACTTCAGAGGGTTAGGGTGAAGAGTAAGTGACTTCATACACATAAGGTGCTCAGAACCATGCTAAGCATGGAGTCACTGCTTAGTGAATGAGAGGTATTGTCATTACCATCCGCCCACCAGGACTGAGAATCTGATCATCTATGGGTTACGAAGAAAATGCAGTTGAAGGAATTGAGAAATGTTGACTTAGAAACTGGCTCGGCCATGGTGGCGTCCTTGAGTGGTTCTGCCAGTGAAGGGCCACCTCTCCACGGCCCTCTCCTCTCAGACCCAATCCTGACCCCCATCCAGGCAGACCCACTGTCTTTCTTTGTTTCTCCCTGAAAAATACTTCTTCACTGGGGTAAAGTTAGCTATTGCTGAGTAAATATTACTCCAAAACTTTGTGGCTTAAAACAATAAATATTGGGCTTCCCTGGTGGCGCAGTGGTTCAGAGTCCGCCTGCCGATGCAGGGGACACGGGTTCGTACCCCGGTCTGGGAAGAGCCTACATGCCGCGGAGCGGCTAGGCCCGTGAGCCACCGCCGCTGAGCCTGCGCGTCCGGAGCCTGTGCTCCGCAACAGGAGAGGACACAACAGTGAGAGGCCCGCATACCGCAAAAGAAAAAAAAAAACAAAACAAAAACCAATAAACATTGACTATCTTGCAGGATCTAGAACCCGGCTCAGGCACACAGCTGTTGGTAGGAGGCCTCAACTCCTCACCACAGAGACCCCTCTGCAGGGCCACCTCATGCAGTGGCAGCTGGCTTCCCCCAGGGTGGGTGATTCAGGACAGCAAGAGGGAGCCATGATGCCTTTTATGACTAGTTTCAGAAGTCACCTACTGTCACGTCTGCACATTCCATTTGCTAGAAGTAAATCTCTAAGTCCCACTCATGCCCGTGCAGTGAGGAACTGAGCTCCACCCTCTGAGGGGGAGATTGGCAAAGAATTGTAGACATCTTGTAAAACCGCAACAATCGGTGATTGAGACTCAGAGCTAGTGAGTTATAACATTTAGGACAATATAGACTCCCTCCTCTTTAAACCTCTAACTGGTTTATAAGACCTTGGGCCATCTACCCAGATATTCACTAAAAACTCTGAGAACCCCAAAGCAGTGCTTTGTGGTTATAAAACTGAGCAGGGCACTGCAGGGTCCTCCTGGTACGAAAGCCTTTCTGTGTCCCCTGTTTCTTGTCTGCAGGAAAAAGGCTTCAGCCTCCTAGACCATCCCTGAGTTCCAAAGGGCAGATTCAAACAGTAATTAGGGAAGTGAGGGAATGTAGAAACAAGAGTGGATTTTGTTTGTTTGTTTGTTTGTTTCAAACCACTGAGATTTCAGTGCTGTTTTAATATAGGCAGACTCTAGCCTATCCCAATAGATAAAATTGTTAAGCAGAAAAGGCAAGTGCTAAGAAAACTTTATTTCTTCTGTGTCCTTACATGAAAGAAGGGGGAGAAATATGATAGATATAGGTATTTGCTTACATTTTCAGAAAAACAGTGAAAGAATAAAACAAGAACAAAATTTTTAAAAATTACTGATAATGACAGAGAGGAAATAGAGTTAAGAGGATACGGATGGAAGGCTGACTTCTCTAATTATGTCTTAATATACAGTACTCATTTTTGAATCATGTAATTATCTTCCATATTTAAAATATAAATCAGGAGAGGGGTCCTTGTGGTGATGGAATTGTTCAGAATCTTGACTCTGATAAAATTATTTAGAGCTAAACACACACACACACACACACACACACACACAAGTACAAGTACAAGTAAAACTGGAAGAATCTGAATAAGATCCATGGATTGTTTGAATGTTGATATTCTGGTTGTGATATTATACTACAGTTTTACAAACGTTACCATTGGGGGAAACTGAGTTAAAGTATATGTATGATCTCTGTATTATTTCTTACCATGTGAAAAATAGCATATCACAAGAAACTTTTAAATATTCAAAACACAAGAAGAAAACTTCAAAAACTCAATTGTCATGGAAAGCTTTAACTCATTACTCCTACACTATGACAAAAGATGAAAACATACTTAGATTTGACTAATTTTATTTTTATCCATTCATCTATTTAGATAAGTGGATATTTATGAAATAATAAAGGCAAAACTCTGATGAGTGAATTGAACAAGGAAAAGAGGGTAAATTTTATAAATAAGTACAGAAACTGCTTCTTTTGAAGAAAGGATCCTAAAATAGAAACACATCTGTAAAATGTATTCAGTGTTGGTGATGTCACAGTGAGATGGATTTTCACATGTAAGCCTGGGGAATTGTAAATTATCATTCATTTAACTAATATTGTCTTAAGTATAAAATACAGAGATGAGTAGAGGGTGTGTTAACCCCAGTATTTTGACACTAAGGAGACTTTGAAAATTGAGAGTGTTCAGAGTGGACTCCATCAAATCCGTTTTACTCCTTGATCAATTTTCTGTAGAGCAGTGCTGTCCCACGGGCCTTTCTGAAATGATGGAAATGTTCTACATCTGCACCATTCAACATGGTAAACCTAGTGTTAGAAGGAAATCACCAGGTCTATTGTACTTACTACTCTTTGTATAAACTGGTATCATAACCATGGGAAAAGAAGTATTGTTACCTCCAGAAGTTACAGTGAGAATGTCTCATCACCTCGATTCCTGATGACGTTTGGTATTTGTGTTATTAAAAGAATGAACATTTGCAAAGTCCTGTATGGCCAGGATCATGATCCAGGTAAACAGTTCTAGACCCACGTGTAACATTCATTAGCTTTGTGATCCTGGGTGAGTCTAGGCTTGAATGTCGTGAGCTCCAAGTGAAGCCATTGGACACATCATTTCCTTACAAGCTTGAACAAATTCTACTATAAATATCCATATGCCACCTGGGAAGCTGGCCAACATTTGTTCTATAGAATTAAAAGGTGCAGCTTTAAGATGTGCACACACCAACTCTGTGGAGGCCGTGAGGAGGAACCCAAGCTGGCCTCACACTCCACCTCCCCACTGTGAGCTCTGGGCTGTGGATAAATGTGTGTCATTTTTTTTTTTTTTTTCTTTTTGCGGTACGTGGGCCTCTCACTGTTGTGGCCTCTCCCGTTGCGGAGCACAGGCTCCGGACGCGCAGGCTCAGCAGCCATGGCTCACTGGCCCAGCTGCTCCGCGGCATGTGGGATCTTCCCGGACCGGGGCACGAACCCGTGTCCCCTGCATCGGCAGGCGGACTCTCAACCACTGTGCCACCAGGGAAGCCCTCTATAATGTTATTTTAAAGATTATTTATAACGTATGTAAAATGTCTGGCATATAATAGATGTTCATTAAATGTCCCCCATCACAGTGAAGAAAATGGTTTTGAGTTTAATATAAAGACTGATAGTGTTTTCGAATGATGGCATTAACTGGAAATAATAATTTTTTAAAAGACTTTGAGAATTTATCTTTCCTCTTGCTCATTTTTATCTCCTGTCAACCACATCCGATGCTAGCTCAAAGTATACACTTAGATGTCCCTGGCCTTCATATTCTGGAAGATTGTATCAGCAGAAATAACCATTAAGCCTCTGGAATGACACATAACACCGGCCATTAAATCATCAATATATTGACCAAATGGAATTATTTGCTTCATCTAAGTCTAATGGCAGGAAAATGGGAAAAGCAAAATTATAGATTGGGCTGTTGTGAGGGCAGATTCAGAGACTCAGACTTCTAGGTATGTTCCAGAAAAGTATGGAAATGAATCAGGCTTCTCAGATATCTTTTGGCTTCTTCGGCTACTCTGGTAAATAGGACGTGTCTGATGGAGGTGGAAGCTCCACTGGCTGACTAATAGGATACAGTCTCCTCTCCACTGCCAACATTTTGGGTCAAGGGCATTGAACTGACTCTTGCAATGAATGCATGGGATCTGTATGAGGAAAACCAGAGAATCTTAATTAAGGGTAGGAAATAAGATGAAATAAATATAGAAAATACCATGTTATGTAGAAAGACTAAATATGCCAAATTCATTAAATTTTAGGGTTAATATTATCCCAAGCAAAATCCCAATGAATATAATACTGGCCCAAATGATTCTAAAGTCTGTTCCGAAAAATAAATATAGAGCTAATTTTTTTTGAGACAATGAAGAGTAAGGAGGAGATACCTCCTTTACCATGCAGGAAAATGCACTATAACGTGGCAGTAATTAAAATGGCATTGCTGTGGTTCACGAACAGAAATGGGAAGGAAGAGCCTGAGACAGACCCTGCCATATGTAAGAATTTATAATGGAAAAGTGTGTAAATGTTAAATAGTATTCATCTTTTGTGCATCAAAGGATGCCATTCATAGAGTGAAAAGGAAATCCACGAGAAGATATCTGTAAACCATATATTTGATAAGGGGTTAATATCCAGAATATATAAAGAACTCCCACAATTCAACAACAACAACAAAATCAAACAACCTGATTCAAAATGGGCTAAGGACTTGAATAGACATTTCTCTAAAGATGAAATCAGTGATGTACCCGAGGGTAAAGAACAATCATTTTAGATTCTGTCCATATATCACATATCAAAATTAATTCCAGATGTAGTAGAGCTTTGCATGTAAAAAGAAAAATCAAATCATAGGAAAGTTGAAGAAACGAATTTTGTTAATCTGACAACATGGAATAAGGTCATAAGCATAAAAATAAAACCTAAGAAAAGTTATCATACATGTGGCTACCAGCCTGGGGATTCAAAAGAGTTAGGCTGCAACTGTTGTTTCCTTTGCAAAACCAATTTTTAGTTTCTCCCCATAAATACTACAACTACTCTCTACTTATTTTTAAATTTTATATTGGAGTATAGTTGACTTACAATGTTGTGTTAGTTTCAGGAATACAGCGA
>NW_020175837.1:2602488-2629786 GCF_003031525.2 Neophocaena asiaeorientalis asiaeorientalis | reverse complement strand
AGTTGATTAACAATGTTGTGTTAGTTTCAGGTGTACAGCAAAGGGATTGAGTTATACATATACATGTATCTATTCTTTTTCAGATTCTTTTCCCATGTAGGTTATTGCAGAGTATTGAGTAGAGTTCCCGTGCTATATAGTAGGTCCTTGTTGATTATCTATTTTTTATATAGTTCTACTCATTATTTTTAATGAGCAAAACCATTTCCTTGATACGAACTTGGTGCAACCTTGTCCCAGGTCTTCCTCCTGGTATAACCTTCAGATGTTAGGTTAGAGGGTGCATTCCTCTTTCTGAAGAGTAAGCCTTGGGCCCATCCTCTCACTTCATTAAAGACAGCTCCCTCTATCTGGCTGTTGGGCTGTCTTTCTTTCCGTCATTTTGCCAACAGTCTCCTCTTTTACTGGATAATTCCCATGAGCATAAATACATGCTTGCTCTCTCAGTTTGCAAAACACACGCACACACACACACTCGCACGCACACACCGGCCCCTCCCTCCCCACCCCTCCTCCAGCTGTTGCCTCACTTCTCTACTCCCCTGCAGAGCATGACTGTTGGGAAGACCTGTCTAGGAACACAGCCTCCATATATCCTCAGTTCACCTGTCCTTCAGCCCAGTCCTATCTGGCTTCTGCCACCAACACACAAATGAAATCGCTTTTGTCATGTCACAAACCAATTCCATCTGCTGCAATCGTTGGGCCCTTTTCAATCCTCATTCCAGGCACATTTGACAGAATGGACGGCTTCCTCTCCTCAACATGCTCTCCGCTCTTGGGATCTGTGGCAGGACAACATCTCCTGATTTCCCCTTCAGTTTATGGCTCTCTTCTCTCTCTTGAATACTCGCCCTGGATAATCCCATTCATTTCCATGGCTTTAAAAACATCCCATCTGAGGGAGTTCCCTGGTAGCCTTGTGGTTAGGATTCTGGGCTTTCACTGCCATGGCCCAGTTTCGATACCTGGTTGGGGAACTAAGATTCTGCAGAAAAATTCCATGTGCTGACTGTTTCCGACTTTACACACTCACATGTCCATCAGCTGCCCCTACATCTCAGCTTGGAGGTCCAATAGTATTTCAAAAAAAAACTTGTAAAAAATGGGCATCTTCAGTTTCCCCCATAACCTGCCTTCACCTCACACAGGCTTCCTAATCACATCTCCTGTGTTGCTCAGGCTAGGAACTTGGGAATCATCCTTGATTCATAATCAGAGTCCCATCTCTTCTGTTTCTGAAATACATCTCAACTTCCTCGCGTTCTCTCTATGTCCACTGCCACCATCCTGGTCTGTACTATATCATCTCTGACCTAGATTACTGCCCCAAGACGCATTCTTGCCCCTCCCTAATCATTCTCTTTGCATCCCTGCCTATGGCTCCAAACCAATTGCCTCAGGTCTCTGATATGTCATTGGGACAAAGTCAAGAGGAGTTGCTTTTGAATTGTATGTCCAATGAGAAGGGAAGAGAAAAATCAAGAATGACTAGGGTTTTGCTTGAGCAACTTTGCACGAGGCAATGACTGTTATCAAGGTGGGAAAGTTTGGGTCAGGTACAGGTTTGGCTGATGGGGATGGGTTGGAGGGGTGATCAATAGTTTTTCCATGTGCTAATCCTGAAATGTCATTTAGCCAAGCAGGAGTGTGCTATAGTCGCAAAGAAATATTAGACAGGATAGATGTTTGTTGAATGAATAAGTGAACCAAACTAGGCTACCAGAGAAGCAAATTCTGGGGGAAAGATTTGGAAGAGTTGGTAAGGCTGTGAGGTAACATTCTAATGGAAATCCCTGGTATTACTTGGATATATGGGCCTGGAGAGCAATAGGAAAATTAGACCTGGAGGCTTAGAACTGAGGGTTATCTTAAGAATTTAAAGTACGGAAAAGATAAGATGAAAGTGAAACTTCTAGAAAACTACAATATTTTCTTTTCACATATTTTATTCAAAATAAAATTAGTTTTATTGAGTTTGATGGGGAAATGTTTAGTGTCATCCCTTTCTTCTACCCACTAGGAGCCAGTAGCTCTCCTCTCCCTCCACTCCAAGTGGTGACAACCAAAAATGTCACTAGACATTTCCCATCCCCGGGGTCGAGGAGAGAATCGCCCCTTGTTGAGAACTACAGGATTACAGCAATGGCAATGAGAAAATCGGTACTTCTTTTTAGCCACTGAAATGTTAATATTAGAGAATACTGGAGCGATAACTACCAAGTAGTGGCATTCTGAGCTTTTACCCTGCAAAAAGCTCTTGGCAAGAATTTGATCATGAAGCAGGCTGCGTGCACTGCGAGGGCGTGGGGTCGGGAAAGAGGGTGGAGGAGCGCTCCCACGCAGCAGAGCATCGCTGAAGCCCAGGGCAGAGGAGAGCAGCCAGCACCTGGGCTCTGCGTTGCAGGCAGCGCTGTCTCCCCGTGAAGCAATCCTGGCTGCTCTCCACACGCGGATGGCTTTGGTGGACATAGGCATGTCCCAGCATTGCCGAACCCGATGGGTGTTGATCTCATTGGAGATGACTCAGTACAGTTCACCTGCTGCCCCCTAGCGAGGCGGCTCGGGATGCCTGGTAAGTCGTGGTACCTCCCGAACTGCGTGTCCAGGCTGAATGCCAAGCTGGCTCTGAGCGTGAATAACAGGGGTGGTGCTGTTTGCAGCAACCTGGATGGACCTGGGGATTGTCGTGCTGGGTGGGGTGGGTCGGACAGAGATGGAGGTGGTGTCGCTTACGTACGGAATCTGAAAGAAAGGTGACGGGGGTGAACTTATTTGCAAGATGGAAACAGACTGAGAGAACGAGCTTGTGGTTGTGGGGGGCGGGGTGGGAGTGGGGGGAGGGAGAGTTAGGGAGGTTGGGATTGACATGTACCACTGCTGTATTTAAAATAGATGACCGGCGGGGACCTGCTGTGTAGCTTGGGGAACTCTGCTCAGTATTATGTGACGCCTAGATGGGAGGAGAATTTGAAAGAGAATAGATACACCTATATGTATGACTGGATCATTTTGCTGTGCACCTGAAGCTGACACGGCATTGCTAATCAACTATGCGCCAATATAAAATAAAACGTTTAAAAAACAACAACAAAAAACACACAAAAAACCAGGATCCAGGAGACCGGAACAGGTTGGCCTTCTAGCTTTCCTCCCGTCCTTGCTCCAAATAGCATCCTTAACAGTCACTAGCCACTTCCCAAACGTGGCGAAGGGGACAGCACAGGACGTCAATGGGACAGCGGGAGCAGGGGGGGGGGTTGGTGGTGACGGAAAGGCTCATCACTACAAGTGCTTCCCAGGCGAAAAGTAGCCCGGCGAAAAGTGGGCTGGGGCAGCCGCTAGGGCACCAGGAACATGCTCTCTCGGTCGCCCTCTGCTGTCGAGACGAGTGAGGACAGCTCCTGCAAGAGACACCTTTCTGTTCCGGAGGCACAAATTAAGATGCTAGGCACCGATATAGGCCACGGGATGACATTGCTTCTTACCAGCTGCAGTGAAGACAGATCATCTATTTCAGTGTGTGTGCCAGGAAAAGAAACGCTAATCATAGACCGTAGAGTCCCAAAGCACAGATTTAGAGATATTGAGGGACTAATCCTGTCCCTGAAACATAACAACTGCATATGGGAGGGTAGCAGTAGGGATAAGAATTAGTTCTCTGAGGAGAGTGTTAAAATGATCTCCATACCGGGGATGTATGCAAGGCCCCTGCTCTTTGTACTTCTTTTGAGAGGAAATCTTGAGTTTAAGTCACACCACACGAATTATGAAAAAAATCATTCATATATTAACAAGATTTATCACAACTTCTTTAAATAGAGGTCATTCTAAATACCTAAAATATTTTTGATTTACCAAAACTTACAAGGAATTTGTATATATACTTATGTTTGTGTGTTTGTGTTGATCACATGAAGCAAAAATCCTCATGTATGTATCTGCATGTTTCATCTGAGTTAAGGTTTTGAATAAAGGAATTTGAAGAGAGAGGAGACATGATTTGACCTGGTTTGAAAGGATTCTGGCTGCTGTGTTGAGAATAGACTATAGGAGATCAAGGTGGTGACAGGGAGACCAGTTAGTGGGGTACTTTGGTTTTCTAGGCAAGATGATGGGGGCTGTGATCAGGGCGGTAGTGGTGCAGGCGGTGATGAATGGTCAGAATCTAAGTATATTTTAAATGTAGAACCAGTGGGATTTGTGGATGTGCTTACAGATTGGGTGAGAGAGAGAGACCGAGAGACATCAAAGTCAAGGTGACTGAGCAACTAGGAGAATGGACTTGCCATCGACCGAGACGGAGGAGACTGTGGTCGGGGTGGGAGGGCAGGGAATAGTAGGACCTGGAGAGAAAAGATTCTGAGTGTAGACACTGAGTGAAGACATCTGTTAGACATTCGACTGGAAGGCCAAGCATAGTAAGTCTCCTACATACGAACGAGTTCTGTTCTGAGAGCACATTCGCAAGTCCAATTTGTTCCTAAGTCCAACAAACATAGCCTAGGTACTCAGCTAACACAATCGGCTATATAGTAGTATACTGTAATAGGTTTATAAGGCTTTTCACACAAATAATACATAAAAAACACACACAAAAAAATAAAGAAAACCTTTTTAATCTTACAATGCAGTACCTTGAAAAGTACAGCAGTGCAGTACAACAGCTGGCATCCAGGGGCAGGCATCAAGTGAACAGGCGAGAAGAGTTACTGACTGGAGGAGGGAGAGGAGGTTGGAGATGGTAGAGCTGAAGGATCGTCAGTAATAGGAGATGGAGGGCAAGCTGCGATTTCACTCACACCTGATGCTGATGGAACGCGCTGATGCATCTTTGAAAGTTCCAAACTTGAAGGTTCGTATGTAGGGGGCTTACTGTACACAGTTGAATATAAATCTGGAGTTCAGGGGAGAGGCCCTGAAATTTGGCCCATACCAAATTGGAAGGCGTCAAGATAGAGTTGCCGTTTAAAGCCATAACAGTGTATGAGACCCCCAAGAATGGAGCCTTGGGCACTCTCAAGAGGTTAGGGGGAAGAGAAGGAATCAGTAAGGGGGTCTGAGAGGGAGACTCAGTGAGGTGGGACAGAGTGGGCCCAAATGGGGTTGGGGGGGTGATGCGTGCTGAGGAAGGCGTCACAAGCTCTTCTACACGTGGTTATGATTTCAACAAACTGAGGGGTGCGGTGTGTACCTAGCTGTGGTGGGAGGTGGGCACAAAGACTGGGACAGATGGTGAGGACACCAGAGAGGGTTTCATTAGGAGTCTGGTTTTGATCAGGGAGCGATACGATCAGAAGTGTTTCAGAAACCAGAGCGTGGCATTTAGAAGCATATACTCCATAGTGGTAGAGTACACAATTCTTCACTTTTCGCTTATATACTGTGCATTGCTTCATTAACTATAGTGATGTATTAATTCTGTAAGTGAAAAACTATTAAAATGAATGAGAAATATGAGAAGGCTGGAAACCAGTAATTGGAAAGTGCATTGTAACAGCTCAGAAAAGAGATGATTAGGGTTCAAAGGAGGACCCTGGCTAGGAGATGCAGTGAAGTCAGACGCTTAGACCTTCAGCATCTGGCAACCTGCTAGGAACTGGCTAAAGGAGACAGGAAGATGAAGGGGACTGTCACCAAGCTCAGAGGGGACAGTACCTCCTGACCCACCTCTCCCAAACAAAACTTGGACTCCTCCTTCCAAAAGTAATGTCTCAACATCTTGACGACACAGACAGGTAGGGATGAAGTTCATCTCTACTGTTCAGAACATGAACGAATCGGTTACGTAAATGATTTTATTCAAACTCATGTGTTTTCTTTTTCCTGAGAGTAAAAAAAAAATGGAGGTATTAAGTGATATAATCTGTTATAAAGATAACTTTGTGGGGACAACCTCTTCAAAAACAGTGATAGGCACTTTCCCTAATGACATGGCTTTCTGACATGAACCAGATATCTGGTTCTGCTAATTTGGGGATGCATTTGATGTTTACCTGCCCATGAGTAGCAAACAGAAAAGTGGACCTGCCCACACATTCTCATTAGGTTCATCTGTGTAGCTTTCCGCTAAATCAGTGGACAATATGTTACCCAGACATGCACTTTGCAACCTGTTGAGAGTCAAATGAGATGCTGAGTAGGCGGTGGAAGATTCAGGTGTGTACTTTTTAGCCTTAGCTTCCAAGTATACCTAGTTTGACACTAGGCATTTCTAAGGCTTGTCAGAGTGAAAAATCAGTATCTGCAGAGGATTGCCTTAATAAGAATACACATACAACAATTCCTCCAGAATTTGTTTTTTTTTAATGTGTGGGTGGAGCTAAGTCTTAAAGAGCTACTTACTGGGACTCCGGTACTTTGGAAGATTTAAGGATTTGCTCTCACTGATTGCACTCCGATATATCATCGATCTGTACTGTACCACATGACATTGGTCATTTTACTTCTAGGAATGTTAACATGGATGACCCCATCAGAGTCCTCGTGAAGTCCCGGGGCAAAACTTACCTTAGGCCTCAATACCAGGATAGAGGTATACTTCTGGATTATGTCTTGTGGAGACTTATCAATGGACATCCTTTTCAAGGCAAAGCAAGTTCAGGGTTGAATTCACTGCCTAATTCTTGTAAGTACTCAGGCTACTGTAGCATGCATTTTGATTTGAATATATCCCTGGGCTTTATCTTATTTTGTCTATTAATCTTCCATTCAACTGTAATTCTCTTACTTTGTGTTTTAATACGCTACCTCACTTTTATTATTTTTTTTAGCGAGGCAGGAAACAGCAAACCTTGGACTCAGGGTAGACACAGGAACGGGCGAAGGAGACGGAAATATGAAATGAATTGCGTTAAGTTAAAAAGGCCATTTCTATAGAGAGAAATATGATGAAATGTGAAATAAACTAAAAGGTCATCCTAGAAGGAAAATGCAAGGGCAACCCTCTCAGCACATTTTCTGTGTGCTACTGAATTCACTCACATCTCCTTTAAAAGATCTCTCTCCCTGGACTACAAATTACAGATCTCATGAGCCATCTAATGAATTCTGAATGTCATCTTGATTTAATGCGAAATGTCAAGAACTACTTCTAAGTAAACAAACATGTCTCCTATAAAGTGCCATACAGAGGCCATTTTAATTTGCTAAAACAAACAAACAAAAAACCAAACAGAACGAACTTTTTCTTACTGCTACATCTACCATCTTAAAAAAGCGATACCCAGAATTTAAATAACCTATTTTCAGGTGTTACTTAAACAAAAGCATTTGTGTAAGTATTCTTGTAAGAAAAACCAGTGGCAAACAAACAAAACCAGAGCCCAGGCGCATAATTCTGGCTACGAATTTTAAATTATGTTTTATTTTTCTGTCCTGAAAATTCTGTTCACTAAAACTTCATAGTATAATAGAAACAGACACATAAATCCATTGAGCCTCTGCATAAACAAACATTTTCAGACTTTACTCCTGATGCATTCTTCAAATTACCCGCAAAAAACTAAGTGCTTATAAAGAATGTTTTAGGCTATGCTGATGATTTAAAAACAAGCACACAACCAACATAAAAACAAAGAATTTTCCTCTTTTTCAGGAGAAACGTCTTGTGTGAAGTTATCGTCTAGAAACATGTTTGCTGTCAATCCTGGGTGAACCAGGATGGCCGCTTCCGTTCTCGCTCGATGATCCTCTTGCCCTGGTCTTGCTCGGAGGGTGTCTCCCCCAAGTACAGCACCATGGTCTCCACGGTAGGAGCCTTGAAAGGGCCTCCCTCTTGCTTCCCTATCTGTCGTCTGATTTCCGCTGTCTCTTTACACACCTTCTCATAGCAATAGCCACAGAGGACGTGTTTCTGTTTCAGGTGACCGCATTCAGGACAAACGTCTATATTGTTCTTAAAAAAAACCCAACCAAACAGAAACATTTTAACAAGAGGCAATATAACGCACACATCACTGACAGGAATGAGGCTTATATGTAAACTTCCTTGGAATGTCCATGCCGCACAAGGTCACAGGACCACCCAGTTCAACCTCATTTTAATAGGGAAACTGAGGACACACATTGATTTGAATTAGTAGAAAAATTGGGACTAGAATTCAGGTCTACCGACTTTGAATCTGGTACATTTTTACTTAAATACAACAGTCTTATTATGTGAAACGGTACTCCATTCCCCCATCCTCAAAAACTAAACATCTGATAAGGAGCCCATCAATACATTGGGGTGAACCACACAGCCAGCATCTTAAATAAGACACCAAGGTAAAGGGAATTCACTTTTTCTTTCAGTCTATCCTGGGAAGAACAAGGTGATAAACACATTACAAGTTGGCTTCCCCTGGTCATCAGAGTGTAATTCAAATTCCTGCATGGAGTATAGCTGGTATGTGGTGTGAGTTTTCTTCCTATAAATTAACACTGATTATTCCTTAATGTAAAATTCCCTATATATTACAATTTGAGGTTTCATGAGTTTTATATGTCTACCCAACTTTAATAAGACAATTCTAACCTCTAAAGAAGTCCTTTCATTGTGTTCTAAAGGTAGGTTTGAAATATAAAGAAAAATAGTAAACGGAAACATCAAAGAAACTCTGAGCACTTCCGAAGATTAATCTACAAACATCTGTGAGGCAGACGACAAAAAGAACTCCATTTTCTGAAAGAAACAAAAAACCTTGCAAATCATTTGCCTCACCGACTTCTCATCTTACTCCAATACCTGGAAAACTGGATCGCACATCCATCTTCGAGGTATGGAAAAAATACCCACCGTCACTTGGTGCCCTTTTCCTAACAAATCCCTCAGCATAACACACTATATGTAGCAGAAAACAATTCACCAAAGGAAATGAATGCACAAGACGAGAGCTATTCTTTTCCCTCAGAAAAAACAAAGTCAGGCAAGTCATGTAACAGATCGTATTCCTAAACTCTTAAATTCTCTCAACCAAACTGTATGAATTATTGGTGCCTCAATTAATGAAGTATTTTTCAGTTGCACATTTTAAATCTGGTCCCAACTGTGACTCAATAATACTTTAGAGCTTAAGTTCTAAGGGTTTGGTTTAATACTGAACGTGGAGGCTCATGAAAGTCCATTTTCTGTCCTTGAGTTCCATCTGTACTGCCCCATTGCTGGGGAATGCCGTGGAGTAAACAGGAACTCAAATCACGGCTATTAAAGCCATAAATTAACAGATCAAAGGTAAGAAATGCTGGGCTTCCCTGGTGGCGCAGTGGTTAAGAATCCGCCTGCCAATGCAGGCGACATGGGCTCGAGCCCTGGTCCGGGAAGATCCCACATGCCACGGAGCAGCTAAGCCCGTGTGCCACAACTACTGAAGCCCGTGTGCCTAGAGCCTGTGCTCCGCTACGAGAGAAGCCACCGCAATAAGAAGCCCAAGCACCACAACGAAGACAACAGCAACTAGAGAAAAGCCCACGCGCAGCAACAAAGACCCAACACAGCCAAAAATAAATAACATTCTTTAAAAAAAGGTAAGAAATGCTAAAATTTTTGTTACTAGATCAATGAAGAAAGTGTACCCATGGGACATGGTGGGGGGGTGAGGAAGAAGAGCACTGAGATCTAGAACTGTCTGAGGATAGGAACACACACAAAGTTTCAAGAGACTGCTAGGGTTCAAATCCTGCTTCACCTTTTAAGTCTGAGACCACGGGCAAATTCTTTTTGCCTCAGTTTCTTCATCCTAAAACTTAGCAAAACAATATTTACTCTGCAGGGTTGTTGTGAGGATATGATGAGAAAATTCATGTAAAGCGCTTAGATACATCATTAGCACTTAATAGAGATTAGCTATTTTTATTACTTATCTAAGGATTTTCCTTCACAGTACCTTATTGGATACAGTGAAGAACAGAATAAATCTGTAAGGGCTAGTAAAACCCCATAATCGAATAGATCTACGCTTCTGACTTTAATTTTAGGGCCTGCCATAGTTAAAATGTTTATTCATATATGGTTCAAAATCACACAGCTTAGGACTGGCACAGCTCACAATACAAAAGTCACATAGACTCTTAACAACCCAGTCCTCTGTCCAGACTCTAAACTCCCTCCTTGACTATGTTCCTAAGACTTAGGCTACAAGACAGTAGATACACACACATACATAACGAGAATATTGTATTTAATTTAGGCCAGAGGAAGGTAGATATGTAAGATCTGAAAATAATTCACTCATGGGTTATGTGAATAAACCAAGAGAATATGCGGTGGTGGACATGAGAAAAAGCACACCAACAAAAATCACCATCTTACCTTAACTTTAATAAGCTTATGAGGGTTTCTTCTCCTACACCGGTTAACTTCAATGCTGCGTCTGTTTTTGGGAGCTGCCATCCAAAAGATGTTCTCCAAAAAGCTGGAAATCTCCTTACTTCCATTGGTACCATTTGCTGGTTCTGTAAACATAGCTGGACCTTGGACCGCTAATGCTGGTCCTATAAAACAAACATGGAGATACAGAATCAGTTTCTAACTTCTAAATGACCATTTACAGGTATCATTCTCCTTAACAATCAACAATGATATATCAAAAGGCACATATAAAATATTACACTCAACAGGCATTTAACAGGAAACCTTAGTAGCTACTGAAATATAGTAAAGCTCACTCATAAAGTAATTTTAAAGAACACAGAATTTTTCTTAGTGGCACCTGCTTAAATGAATCGGTTAAATTCTACCAAGAGTTTCTCATAATACAGAACTCAGGGGTTTAGTGGTAAACATGAATAAATCTAAGCTTGAGATTTCCAAAATCCACTTCCTACTGGCACTGAGATAACTGTTGATTGCCCTTTTATATTACATTCAAATTGGGTTAGCTCCTCAGTCATATCCTGGTAGGCCCTTTAAGTCACTTCGTTCTTCATAATATTTAATCTCAATCTCCGTCAGCTCTCTAAGGAAAAGAACTAGCTCATCACTCTTTGTAGAATATTAATTTATTTATGTGATCATCAACATTTCACTTTTGTTTTTAAAATTGTTTATAAAATCAGAGAGTTTCCTTTACCGTCTCTTTGCAATATTCCTCAGACTTGCAACAGTTCTTTTGACTTTAGGAACGCTTAAAAATATACAAAGCTGTCTAACACTTAACAACTTGTATTCCTTGTCAATATATCTAAAAGTACTGCTATGCATAGTCTGATGTAATAGCGCAGGCTCTGGAAGGTCTGTGTGACCTTGAGACCTTTCTGTACTTCTTCAGTTGAAAAGTGGAGACACCTAATGGGATTGTTGTGGAGATTATCTCAGGAAGCACATGTAGGCTTTGACATATAGGGGGCTCACGGTTCAGACTGTCTGGGTATTATCATTATTATGTTCGGGGTACCTTGGAAATCGAGTGGAATGTAAATGTCAAAGCAATGACAATTTTAACAACCAAGGCACTTCCCTTTAAAAACGCGTGGCCGAAGATCAGGACGCGGAAGCAGGGCAGAGCACGAGCGGTGCCCACCACTCTGCCTGGGGTCCCCTCCCCACCAGCCCTCTCCACGTACCCCATTGAGGACTGGGAAAGCCTGGCCGGCTCTGCCGAAGTTTCCGCTGCAGTTGCTCCCAAAAGTTCCGGAGGAGTCCCTGGGCTGCGGGCCACAGCAGAACCTTCTGCCTCAGCATGGCGAGCGCCATGTTGCTCGCCCGTAAACCACTCCCACCGAACCGCTGGGTCCCGCCCCTACCTCGAGCATGCGCACACACGCAGAGTCGGGCAAACGCGCACCTAGAACTACAACTCCCAGCATGCCCCTGAAGCGTCTCTGACTTTCCTCCAATCAGAGAGAGGGAAAGGAAGGCGCGGGGAGGGGAATTGAAAAGAAACGGGCCGCAGTGCGCATGTGTGCGGAAGTGCGCTGGGTCTTCGGGTAAAGATGGCGGAGCGTGGTTACAGCTTTTCGCTGACTACATTCAGGTATGGAAGGGCCCCGGAGGTCCTCCTCGTAACCGAGGTTGCAGGAACTCTGCTGACCCGGTTTTTACCGTCCTGGTCTCGGGCTTGGTGCTTCCGGAGGGCCCAGTAGGGAATGGGGGTGGAAATGCCACTTTGCAAAGTCATTTGCAAGGCCCTCCCGCGGCCTGGGGAGCGGTAGTGCCTGGGGTTCGTGGAAACGCGAGTCGGGGGGTCCGGGGCGACCTTGACGCTGCTGGAGGTTGAGGCCGTCACCCAGGGATTTTCTTTAGCTTTGGAGATTAGGGAAGAAAGTAGCTTTGCATTAACTGTCTCCGGGTGTCCCGTTCAGAATTCAGGATTTCCTTCCTGACCGAAGTAGGCCTGATTCGGGAGTTTCTGGAGCTCGGACTCTTGGTCAGACCTATGGGGGCCCTTTTTCTCGGAAAGTCCTAACTTTACAGTTTGGTCCGAGTCTTAGTCTCCATTTGGCACTAATGTCTCTCGAAACCTCTTCTCGCTTTCCTTTTCTTTGGTGCCCCTACTGGAAGCTTAAGGACTGAAAGTGAAAGCGTTATTTATCTTTGTATTCTCTAGTCTTTGTAGGCGCCAAACTACTAGGCTACATTTGCGTTTTGGCTATTATTCTGGGAAGGGGATGTATTTATTAAAAAAAAAGATTGTAGGCTTTTTTATTTTAGAACAGGTAGATAAGTATATTTTTCAAAGTAAAGGAGTTAAACTATCATCATTCCCAATGTAAGAAAACCGTCACCAAAGGATTTAATAAATCGACGGGGGAAGGATTCAATTTGGCCTTTTTCCTACAGACCAGTGATGCCCCGTTTAATTAAAATGTTTTCTTATCTGACTGCTGAAGGCGGGCCTCATCTGACTTGTTGAGGACTTTCTGTGTGGGTGGAGCTTAGTCCATCTCTTTGGGCTACCATCTGTGTTAAATGTTATCTCAACACCTTACAGATGAGCTAACCACAGCTCAGGCAAATTAAATAACTCGTCCCTGGTCATAGATGAGTAGCTGAGTTAACATTCAGACTGGGTTCTTTCTGACGACAAATTTAATACACTTTCCATTACTGTGCGACGTCTTCTTAAAATGCTAAAATACCTTTCTTTTAATAAAAGGTCTCATCATATACAACAATAGGGAGCAATGTTTGCCAAGTAGTCACTGTTCATATTCGTGAACAAAGCAAACCTGGACCTTTATCTTTAAGAGAGTGTAATCCTAGTGGAGCTGAGACATAAAACAACCATATGTTAGCAGGGACTGAATCTTTCTATAATAAATTTCCTTATTAAAACAGTCTTAAAAAAAAAAACACAGTCTTTTGTTTTTTAACATGATAGTGCATTTCTGTATTAGATTAAAAAATCTGTTTCCAGCCTGTTGGAGTACTCAGAGTTAAACTACTAAAGGTGGAATGACAAGAGACTATACTATAGGAGGTGTTCTTGTGGATTACATTTAGTTGGGGATATTGACAATAAGTGGATAAACAAATGGGTGCCTACTAATGCATTCTGAAGAATGTTTTTCCTTTACTCAGGAATTTTTATCAAGAAAGGGAGAAAGAAGGAACAAAACTTTAGATTGGGTAGTCAGGAAAGACCAGTGTTCTGGGGGACTGAAAGATGAAAGGGAGCCAACTGTTTGAAGATTTAGGGGTGGAGAGAGTTGCAGACAGAGGGAAGAGCATGTATGAAAGTGCCAAAGTTGAGAAGGACCGAACTGATAAGAAGGCCAGTGTGTTAGAGTATAATGAGCAGAGACTTAGCATGGGTCAGGCCAATTTTGCAGGGCCCTGTAGGCCAGAGTAAGGAGCTTTTACTGTAAGTGAACCAAGAAGTTATTATAGGATTTAAATGGGGAATGACATGGTACAAAAGTAACTCCGGGTGGGGGAAGGGAAGTAAGTGGAAAAGATGAAAACTAGTTAGACGGCTATTTCAGTTATCCCCGGTAGAGATGCTGGTGCTTTGGAATTGGGTAGTGGCATGATTGAATACAAAGACGGTTGATAGCTCGGTGAGCTCCCAGGTTCGTGAGCTTTCATACGGAAAGATGTAATGACAGAAGTGTACATGTGTGATTATGGCAGCAGAAGAAAAGCTAACTTTTAAGTTTACCTAATCCTTTAAAATGTCCCCAGAGGTATTTGAACTAGGTATTGAAGAATGATTGAAAGCTGGATGGACCCAGAAAGTCATGATATGATTATCAAAATATGGACCATTAAAGGAAAACAAGTACAGCCTAATTTAAGAAATGTAAATGCTTATTGCTGTTATTCTGCTCAAGTCAGCTAATTTTGTCATTGAACAGTCTTTAAACTGCTGCCCCTAGGCTTATTCCTTAAATAGGTCTAGATGTGTGTCTGTCAGTCAAATGAACCTGGTCATAGGCTGTGTGTTGGAGTACTGACTGAACAGAGCTTACACTTTGTAAATGTTGAAAAAATAATTCAAGTATGATGAATCTTAGCCAAAGAGGAAGCATAGGACAGTATAGGTATGAGTGTGTGGGATTCAACCTAGTCTGGGTGGTCAGGGCAGCTTCCCTGAGGACATGGCATTTCTACTAAGGATCAGAGGATGACTTGGAAGGAGTTCACCAGACAGTGGTGAAGTGCGTTGCAGGCAGAGGGATTGGCTTGTCAGAGGGGTTTTTGAATGTTAAGAGTAGTTGTGTGTCTGGAGCAAGATGGGATGGTGTGAGTTGAGACTTGAGTGACAGAGAGTATCTATAATTTTGTGAAGATAAAACAGATGACCTTCTGAAACCGAAGATTATATTTTCAGTAGTAGACTGGAGATGTGGACCTAGCTGTGTGTCACTTTGGACAAATTACTTTTCATTCAAGGACTTTGTCAATAAAATAGAAAGGTTGGTGACATTTATAGTAATTGTTCTAACTCAACAGCTAGGTTGAAATAAAATGTGACCTAAAAAGCCAGTTTGGGCCTAGCTAGTAGCATTTGGCTGCCAAACTCATGGAACCAGAGATATTAAGTATAACCAGCTCATGGCATCTCGAAATAGTTTTGTATTATATAGCAGATACCTTGTTGTGACTGATATCTAGGTTTTATGTCTTAGGCCATGTCTGCTTTATAAAACGTTTAACTCCACCCACATGGATTATTTGCTGTTATTTGGTATTTAACAGACACATACATGTTCTTAATAATATTACCATTTGGTATTTGCTTGCTGCTAATTTTGTGCCGGGAACAAAAGGCATCACTTCATTTAATCTTCACACCAACCTTTGAAATATTCATAGGCAACTACTATACTCCTATTATCCCCTTTACAGATGAGAAAACTGAGACACAGAGAGGTTAAGTAATTTGCCCAAAGTCACAAGGTTGGTAAGTGGTGAAAGGCAACAGTAATGATGCTGCTTTAAGGGGCAGACAAGAAAAAACAACCTAAGGAAAGAGATTAGTGTTACACTATGAGTAAACTTAGTTTCCGTACAACTTCATGATAAATTTTCAAAGCCCAGCTATTCCTTGATGCCTGATTAATGGATTTGGCCTACTTACCTGCCCTTTCTCAGAGGTGTTCCTCTAATAAGTATTTGAGAATGTGAACTTAGCAATACCTTTGTTTCTCTTTAAGCCCATCTGGTAAACTTGTCCAGATTGAATATGCTTTGGCTGCTGTAGCTGGAGGAGCCCCTTCAGTGGGAATTAAAGGTAATTAAATGCTTCATTCATTTCAGATTCCTGTCATTAGTTGTCATAATGTGTTCTTTTGGAATTAATAGGTAATTAATGTAAAAGTAAATAGCTGTGGCAGCATAATTTTTTAACAGTTCTTTTTGGGTTTTTTTGTTTTATAAATTTATTTATTTATTTATTTTTGGCTGCGTTGGGTCTTTGTTGCTGTGCGCGGGCTTTCTCTAGTTGCAACGAGCGGGGGCTACTCTTTGTTACGGTGTGCAGGCTTCTCACTGCGGTGGCTCCTCTTTGTTGCAGAGCACGGGCTCGGGCTCTAGGCTCATGGGCTCAGTACTTGTGGCTCGCGGGCTCTAGAGCGCAGGGTCAGTAGTTGTGGCGCACGGGCTTAGTTGCTCCGTGGCATGTGGGATCTTCCCAGACCAGGGCTTGAACCCGTGTCCTGAGTTGGTAGGCGGATTCTTAACCACTGCGCCACCAGGGAAGTCCCAACAGTTCTTTTTGTTAATCTACAGTATTTTGATGTTTAAAGAAGGTAATAAGCCAAAGAAGATGAATATTTTTTTTCAAAATAAATATAGCACCTTTATCTATTGTGATAACCCACAAATAGTCTTTCCTATTCAGAAAACTGAGTATTCTTTTGTTTTTTTCCACTGATTATGTATCACTGTTCTCTGGCAGTTTTTATTCTTTCCATAACTTAGAAAAGGTTAATCATAAGATAACTTACAAAAAACATATCGTTGGTTGTAAAATTTCAGATTATAAGAACAGTAGGCCAAGTAGGCAGAATTCCATTATTTTGAAACATATGGACTCTTTCTTAAGAAAAGTTGTGTAATACCTTTAGCTGAGGGACTTCTTAGTGCAATCCAGATGACCATTGAGGGAAAGTTGATTTACCTTTCCTTGGGTAATTTTAATATAGAAATCCAGAAGAAAAGGTTTTATAAATAAGAAGAAATAAAGGAGTTTGGCTGAAATGCTTCCGCAACTAGAAAACTGTTGAAGCAGAGTCTTTAAATAACATTTAAGTCTTCTTTTTTTTAAAGCTGCAAATGGTGTGGTCTTGGCAACTGAGAAGAAACAGAAATCCATTTTGTATGACGAGCGAAGTGTCCACAAAGTGGAACCAATCACCAAGCATATAGGTTTGGTGTATAGCGGCATGGGCCCAGATTACAGGTACCTTGTACCCTTTATTCTTTTTCTCACCATCTAATGAATTCCTTGTAATCTATACTTTGAGGAGAAAAATCAAAGGATGTTTTTCCTTTAATCTCCCAACTTCTCGTCGTTGGCAGCTGAACTTAGTTTGCTAGTATTAGACAGACTGGGGCTTATTTGAAGAAGAGCTCAGTGCCACTCAGTCGTAAAAGAGGAGATGGATACTTACCCCTCTCATCTCTGTTCAGTGGTTTTCCCTTCTGATCATAATACCTCTTCTACCATCCAAGGGCTCAGCAAGGGCTTTGCTGTTCTCTAAATGTATTTTAAAAACAACAAAAGCAATACATGTTATAATAAACTATATATTTTTAAAGTTGTCAGACAGCAAAAGAAAGCATACCATCCAGAGTTAACCTCATTTTATTTACTTCTGTTTTTAGCAAAGGGACAGGATTCTCAAAAGGCCACTGAAAGTTGTGGAGTATGACAGCCATTGTGGATCCAGATGTTTATATAATCACTCCTTTGATATTTCACAGGAAGAGAGTAATCCTGTTACATCAGGGTGCCAGCAGGTTTAAAGAGATTGGCAGCTTTCTGTTTGTCATTTAAGAAGCAAAAGGAATATTATCACTTCATTCTTGATTTTGTGGAGTAAGATAGGTAGAGCCAAAATTTCATGAGTTAGAAAAAGCACCAGCGTCACTGGCATGTGATCAGGCTTCACTACAGTGGATCCTGTTACCACTGCACGGAAGGGAGACTGCAGTGTCCTAGCACTCACAGAATAAACTGACACCACAGGAGTATTGTTCAGAGGGATAACGTGCAGAGCTCAGATTAGTACGCGAGCAGGTAAAGGTAAGTCCTGCTTCTCTTGCTAGTATATTTAATTGTTACACTTTTGACAAATTTTACATTTTTTTAAGTTATAATTAGTTTCACGCTGTTCATCTCTGGAAGGTACCCTTTGAATTCCAATCTGTGGAACAAGATTGAGGCAGAATGAGAGACATATGCCTGAACACGTGTGTGTGTGCGTATTAGCCTGTTGCCTGGAGTGAAATATAAAAAGGCAAGGTGCCTGCCCTTGGGATAAGGGGCACACAATCTTGAAGACGCTGTGGCGAGACATAAAGTTCTTGCATACGCTAGAGCCATGGCTGCTAAGCTAATGGGCGCCCCCCAGTCCATAGTTTCCTTCCTTTTGCCTTGTTCTTGTTCATCTATGGTTTGTCTCCTCAGTGATGCTCTGCTATTTTCTTGTAAATTAACCATAATCAGATTTAAGAACAAGACTGGCTTAGAGCAAAGAGCTACTATTGGAGATACGTGTCAAACTTGTGCTATAGGTATATGCCTACAGAAGGAGAATGAGTCTTTAGATAGTAAAGCATCTGAATTTTAATTAAATCGTATTTCTTTTCTTTTTGTCAGAGTGCTTGTGCACAGAGCTCGAAAACTAGCTCAACAATACTATCTCGTTTACCAAGAGCCCATTCCCACAGCTCAGCTGGTACAGAGAGTAGCTTCCGTGATGCAAGAATACACCCAGTCAGGGTAGGTTGATTTTATTACTTTAAATGTGTCATGAATTAGAAAAAAATCACTTTATGAGTAGACGTATTTTTTTTAAAAAAAAGAGGGCTTAGTATTCCTATATTTCCTTAATCAGTGGAGAAAATCACTATGATGAACATTTCTGATCTTAACTGGACCCGAAATATTTTTTTAAAGAGAAAATGGGAATGTTTTCTTGCTGTTCGTATAGTAGCAGAAACCAACTGCTAGATAAAGTCCTTTTGCTAGTAATTAAAAACATTTCTGTATGGGCAGACAGTCATTGCTGCTTTCAAATTTATCTTCTAACCAGAAATGATTATAGGCACATGATGAAAGCAATAACTCTTTGACACATCCGTATTTATTTAATTCCAGTGTTCTTCAGCTTGGGTGTGAACACGGATGAGGTAGCTGCTGATTTGTAAAGCCAGTGGAAAAGCTGCGTTTGTTGAAATGTGTCATTTTGTTAGGACACTGTTACTCCACACTTATTAACCCTGATGTTTGTATCACTCCATTTACCAAAATGATTTGACTGTCTTTTCTCAGTACCATAAAGAAAATTCATTTTGAATTGATTTGTTTAGAATGGTGTTAAATACTTTTTAAGGAGCTTAGAAGTCTAATTCGGTTTACCTGATCACTTACTTTACTTGAGGGTATTAATAAATTCTTAGCTTAGGTTGACTTTAACACCATGAAGATGGCAAGTAATTTTCATTTCTCTCTCTTCAGTGGTGTTCGTCCATTTGGAGTTTCTTTACTTATTTGTGGTTGGAATGAGGGGCGACCATATTTATTTCAGTCAGATCCATCTGTAAGTATCATTAGATGTATTTGAGGGATTTGTCGAAGGGCTCTTTGAATATCTAGTAAAAGTAGAAGCCATAAAAAGCTTAAAAATTAGAGTATTTTCTCTTTTTGTTTTTCATTTGGGCTTTAGAAGTAGTAGATACTCACTTGCACGTTTAAAATGTTGGTAATGCAGTCTTCTGATAAGGAAGCCACTTTAGTTCTGCCCCCCGTGTTCTTCTGGTATGTTGCTTGACTTCACATACCTTGAATGATTAGTTGAAATAGTTATCAAGTCTCTTTAAATCTGTGGAATTCTTTTACTTTTAAAAAATTGTAATTAAAGGTAAGGGTCTGGGTGGGGGCAGTGCCCTTTGCAGTCAGTTTAATCTTGGGGCTGACTTCAGTGTGACTCTTCCTGTACAAATATTGATGTCCATCTTGAATTCGCTGTTTTGCAAAATGGGTGAGTTGTCTGCTCTAAAGCAGAAGAAGGTTGGTGTTCAGGTTAGCAGGTGTCTGTAGAGGGTACCACTCCTCCACGTGTCTCACATCTGTCACTCATGTTTGCTGTGAGGAGACCTGAAAGAAAAAACTCGTGATTAGAAACTGATCTTTCATAGTTTATAGATCACTAGATAACGGCAAGTTCACTCAATTCAAACTAGCTTTGTAATCTGAAAAGGCAAAAAAAAAAAAAAAAATTTGGTTGTTACTTAAATCAGAAAAATTAAGTATTTAGGGAACTTTGACAGTGTCTGCTACCCCATATCCGAGCTTCTGAAGCTAAGTGACATGCTCTCTTACCTCCCTTTCGTGGGGGTAGCAGAGCCAGCATCACTGGCATCCAGCTTTCACCTTTTGCCCTTTTCCCCCTGTTGTGTCTAAAAGGCAGTTGGTTCTTTTAAAATAGGTTTCATCTGTTTCTTTCAGTGTCTGTGTGTATGTGTGTGTATGTATTTTTTCAATAGATGAGTCATGTTATATAGGACATACTGCTGCTGCTTTCATTCAACATTAGATTACAAATTATCAACACCTTTGAAAAATTTTAATGCAAAGCTGTGTCTTTTTAATTTATTTGCTGCTGCTGATGAAGAACTGGTCACCATTTTTCAGATATATATGACAGATTTCTAGAGCCCTTCAGTCCTAGTAAGCTACAATATTATTTGTGATTATTTGCTCTCAGTTAACCTCAGTTTCTTTTTTTTTTTTACATAAATTTTGTACAATAAGTTGCACATATTTAAAGTGTACAGTTTGTGGGGTTTTTGATGTATGTAAATGCCTGAGAAAACCATCACTACAGTGAAGATGCTGGACTTCTCCATAACCTCCAAAAGTTTCTTCATGCCTTTCTGTTATTTATCTCACTAACGTATTTTATGGCGTATTCCGTTGCATTCCAGTAAATATTTTGTGACCTTAGAAGTTAGAGACGAATTATTGAAGTGAGACATAAATGTCAGCATCCTAAGTAATTAGGTTAATGATTTAAAATGTTCTTTTCCTCTTCCCTTCCTGACTAGGGAGCTTACTTTGCCTGGAAAGCCACAGCAATGGGAAAGAACTATGTGAATGGGAAAACTTTCCTTGAGAAAAGGTGGGCTTATAAAACTAGATTCCTTAGCAAACTTACTTTACAGTTTTCAGCTCTCTTTAAATAATACCATGAATCTAAACAAATTTGTTGTATGACTGTGTATTCAAGCCTATTTACCTGATAGAACAAACTTTTCTCTACTCTGGCTCCCCAGCCTTCAATATATTAAGTGGTAATATTCATTTCTTACAAACGTCTCTTTCTGCATTCTCATGCTTTTTTTCCTAAATACTATTTTTTTTACTTCATTTTTCCTACTATCTCAAAAAAAAAAAAAGACCATTGGATTTGGAGTAAAAAAATTGGGGAGGAAAATTTTTAAATGATGTAAGTGATAACAGCTTACATTTTGACGATTACAAAAAAAAGAAATTGTGAAGCCAAACCCGGTGTTGATGGTGGATTAAAGTTGTGATGTATGTACTTGATAAAAAGCAGAGCGATGTGTAAAAATCTGTCCTGCCAGCACAGCAGACTGCTCTCCCTTACTTCCAGCTGTATTGTAGACTCAGCATTATTGTAGCCCACCAAAAGATGTCCTACATTTTGAATGGGAAGAGTTCGCAATTGATTTTAACCACCAAATGAAGCTTCTCAGTACATTTTCATGTAATATTCATGTTAAGATTATTTAAAAATCTTAGACTCGGGATTAATTGGTAAATTTAAATAAGCTTCGGATTTTAAAGCATTTTTTTTTCCTTTTACATATTAGTGAGTCTTCCAAACATAAAAAACATAAGAAATTTTAGCAGAAGTCTGATTTCTCTGCTTTATTTTTATAAATTGTTATAATATTGCCACCACACTCTGATTGTATTAAAATGTTTATACTTAAGGAAGTTTCCTAAAATAAACTCAACGTTAGGGTTACACTCTTCATGATGTCCGGAATGCACACCAAATAATTGTCAATTTCTTATCTGGGGGCAGCTAGCTCAGTGAGGTGACAAAAAGAATTAATCTGTAACTTAATATTTTTAAGAGTGTTTTAGATGTTTAAGAAATCTTACGCTGTTGCTATCATTGTGTTTACATAGTCATAAATAATGTTAATAGTGCCGTAAATCATTGGGTTTTTTTCAAAAAATTCTTCAGATATAATGAAGATCTGGAACTTGAAGATGCCATTCATACAGCCATATTAACCCTAAAGGTTAGTTCAATATCTAACAGTTGGATTTGTGGTGATTGTGTAATTAACTGCTTAGAAAATTGAAATTTTTCCCTCCCTCTTGATCAGGAAAGCTTTGAAGGGCAGATGACAGAAGATAACATAGAAGTTGGAATCTGCAATGAAGCCGGATTTAGGAGGCTGACTCCAACTGAAGTTAAGGATTACTTGGCTGCCATTGCATAACGATGAAGTGACTGAAAATCTGGAATTTCAGATAACCTCTCTACTTAAACATGTTTAAAGTATGTTTTTGTTTTGCAGACTTTTTGCATACTTATTTCTACATGGTTTGATGGACTGATGTTTTTAAAATGAGACTTATAAATCATAATAAACCGTTAAATTCAACTTCCTGCTTTTTAGGAATTAGTAAAATTTTAACAGTTATATCCTGCTTTTCATCACAGTTGATTTCTGGAAACTACATTGCAAAGCAGAATGGTGAAACTGTCTTTAGTCCTCATGCAGTTTGGGTTAAGTCAAATCTTGTTACTCTCTTTGCTGTCAGATGTCTGCTTCAGTAAAGCAAAATGCTGATTTCGGTAAACATCACTGCTTTTAGAGCTGGGAGAATCTGCAGACTTTCGTGGATTCTGAGACAAGGTGGAAGCATAGATGTTTTTCAGGCACCATTCAGTGTGTCAGTGAAACCCTAGCATGCTCTGTGACATTGCACTGGAGCTGCCAAGAGTGCTAAGCCAAACAGTCTCCTATAGGAGATATGTTATGTACATACATAAAAAATGGTGTGCTAGTTCCTGTTGGTTTTTCCATCGCAAGTAGGTAAATGTATTTAAAAAGAGCCCCCTAGAATCTACTAAATCTTTTTAACTCAAGGATGAACGTGAGTGCTGGAAATAAAATACTAATACTTAAATGTCAAAATTATGGCTTAAGTCTCTCCCTCGTTCATGTAATCTCAGTGTAATCAGAACCTTCACTGCAAATTAAGGCTCATAGAAGCAAGCAGAAAATGGGGTACCTGAAGCCTGTTTTCATTATATGTGAAGGCATAGCACTTAGTTTTCAAGCCATCGTAGGATAAGAGAGATCATGTCATTAGTCTTGCTCACAGAGCATAGAGTTTATGAATGTCACTGTTCTGACCAACAAAGAGATCGTGGGCATTTCTGTGATTTAAATGTGGGCTCTAAAGATCTTGGTTATGATCTAGCCAAGTTTAGGCTCTTTAGGCAAGAGCCTTATCTTGGAGCGTTTTTGTCAGGATTCCCAGTTCTACCCACTGTCACTGTAACATCCCTGTAAGTGGCTGAAGCGTTATGATGGGAGATGGGAGGTACCAACTTGACCTATTTCTAGACATTTGTCTTGAACGCCTCAGTTAACATAACAGTCTCTCCTCGTCGGCTCTTGGTACATTGTGAATCCAGCACGCTAGAAGGTGAACCTAGTGTTAAAAAGGAATGGCTTTTGGAGTTAGGTCTCAACTCTCCCACTTAACTGGCCAAGTGACTGCACAAAGTAATTATCTCAGAGTGTTTTCTTAGGACTAAACTTGATTATGCAAGTGGAAGGCCTGGCAAGGTTAATGGTTAAGTACCCCATAAGTTTTAGCTCCTTTGAATTTGCTTAGGCTCTCTCTAATGTCTCATATTAAGAAACCAGAGGAATGCCAAAATTCTACAAATCAAAGGAGGGAAGAGTAAAGGCATTTTTATTTAGGACAAAAAGAAAGCAACGTGGAGGTTCTTATTGGGTGCTAACACAGTAAGTCCTATGGAATAAAGAGAGGAAGAATTAGCTGAAGCAGATCTGTGTCCAGGTTCTGTTCTTTGCCTCTTTGCCCCATTAAGTACAAAGCCTAGTTCAGCTGAAGCTGCCTAGAACTCCCTTGGTTCTCAGTTTGTTCTTTTCATTGACCTTAATTTTCACTTGTCCCCTTTTGTTCCAGTCCTTGGGAAACTCAAGTTTTTGGTCTGACAACCCATTATGCATCCCTGAATGTTCTCCAACTCTTCTGTCATTTCTAGCCGGTGGATTCTAGCTTCTTTTAATCTTATTTAAGTATCATAATGCTCCTAATATACAGTCCCCTCTCCATTTTTGGTCCAATTTTTTTGTATCTTCTCTTAAAAAATTTGCCTCCACTTGTTTTTCTCTTCCAGTTCCTCAACTGAACCGTGAATCCCAAGTTTGCAAAACAATTATTAGCAGTGAAACGTGGAAATGTTTAAAATTCACACATGGGGGGAAGAGAGAGTTGAAAAGGAAAGGGAAATAAGGAAGAAAAGTAATATTGATCTTTATAATTATCCAGTGCTGGCTTATTGGGTACTGATTAGGTGAGAAGGGTGATCAAAGGATTTTTCATCTATTATTCGACTATGTTCATGGACTGAAACCGCCAACTCTAAGCCTTAACTTCACCTCTTTATCACGCGTCTCCTTGCTGATGTAGGCAAGCTCTGAGCCCCTGTTGTAAAGAAACACAAGCTGATACTCAATGAAGTGCCTGAGAACATGTAAGAGTTGGTAACTCCTTTGGTTTAGAATCCTAATTTCCTGAAACCCAGTCCAGTGGTCCTGTATTAATGTCACGTTGCCTCACACGGTTCCTTCAGTTCAGACTCCTCCCTTGACCCTGCTCTCAAGGACCTTATTATCGAACCAGCAATACCTGCCTGCCAAGTAAGTGATAGCTTCCTAAGCATGAGCCTATTTTAAAAGTTAGATAACTTTTAACACTTGATCGAAGGCCCTGTCCCTGAGTTTCATCACTTTTCCCATTTTAAGTATTCCGTCAGGTACTCCCGTATTTCAAAACAGTAGGCTTATTATAGTTATTTCTGGATTCCTGAAGGTCAGCCATCATATAAACATTTTATTCTGCAAGATGAGAATTTAGAACTCTTATACCACCCTCACTTCCCTTCTGCTTTAATTAGATCACAATGTTTAGCATAAAAGATTTTTAGCATAAAAGATTTTTATCTTTTAGCATAAAAGATTTTTATTAGGGGTATGTAAGTATACTGTGATTGCTTTTCCTCACTTTTTTGCTTTGTTTTCTCTGTAGCGGTCACTAATTCTTGCCAGTTCCCCCCTAACGGGATTGCAAAACCCTCTGCACAGTTTTCCTCACTGTCAGATACAAGGTAATCTGACAGTTCTCACCCAACCCTTCGCAGCCCCTCTCCCCCAGCACCATTCCAAGAAGTTTCTTGAAACCCTCTCTTTCTGCTCTAATCCAAGCTGGTTGCGTCTTTGAAACTCACTCTTCTCCTCTTGTCTCTTGATTGGCTGGGTTTAAAAATTCTGGGTTAGAAAGAAATGTCTCCACATTTAAACAACTATTAATTGGATACTGGAGCCTTTTGTTTTTGCTATATTTTTCACCTATTTCTTAAATTCTACTTTTTAGTAGGTTTTTACACTCTTCTTACTTTTCTGTTGATGTTTCTAAGATTTGGGATATTTTTAATTTTGAAGAACTCTTTCCTATACTCCATTATCTCCCCTTTAAAAACAAAATTCTTCTTTGATTTATGGCTGAAATATCTTCTATCTGAGGAGGCTAGTTAAAGATATTAAAAAAAAATTTTTTTTTTTGTTCTGCTTTCTGTTTCCTTTAGATTCCAAACAGAAAAATGTTTGGAAGTGCTGTTTGTGAATCCCAAACCTACCTACCGGAGGATGCCGAATATCAGCACCTATAAGCCATTTCTCTGTGGTCTTTCATTTGCTCTGTTTCTCCAGAGAAAAAGGGTTTGAGGGAGAGGGTGATGAGAGGAGTGGGACAGGAGTGCCAGCGTTCCGTGAGGGGCAGAGAAGGGGCCGACAGCATTTTACTGTTCAGGAGGAAAACTTAAACTCTTTTCATAATGTGTCTGGAACCCCTCTGATTCCCTGTCTTCAACATCATAAACTCGACTTCCGCCTGGGGAAGGATGGGTAACTGTCCCAGCTCCACAGGACGGGAGAGAGGACTTGGTGTCTGTTCCTTATACAACATGTAAGCAATGCCCATTTTCAGCCCTTCCTCACTGCCTCCCTTCCTTTCAGGCATCTGTAGTTCAGCGCCTTCCTGGGGTCCTGCTTTGTGAATCACTTGATGCAGTTTCTCTCTGCTAACTACTTCCGCAGAGAGTCTTCCTGGCTTCAAATAACCTCTTTCTGGCGGACTTTAAACCATATCTTTTAGGTTCAGAGGATTGAATAAGTATGTTGAAAAGCACTTGGAACGATGCCTGCCACATAATAAGCATTGAATAAGTGTCATTATTGCTCTTTGTCTTGAAAAATGTATCGACATATCTCATGTGCAATCATCTCTTGTTCTTTTTAGTCTTGTGGGTTTATTCCTTTCCTGTCATTTAAGTAAGGTTTAGGAAAGGAGCTGGCATAGGATTAATTTTAAAGTCCTCTTAAAATTTTAAAGTTAGCCTTACTTTATGGGTGACTCTGGACATTCTACTAAAGCTAATATCAATTTCCCAGCCCTTCAGAAGCCAGCCACCAATCGTTTGTCCTCTTCAGAAAGGCAGCGCGTCTCTAATATGACACTTTCTAATGGAGAGCCCGTGGTGGCGCAGTGGCAAGTGCTTTGGGGTGGGGTCAGAAATCCCAGCACTTAACAGCTGTGAAACCTTTGACAAACCTCTCCAGCCAGTTTTCTGTTAAAATAAGACAAACTTTTTCTAAGACGACAACCACTGCCTGGCACTCGTAGGGGTTTGAGCTAGGGGTTTGAGCTTGATGGCAAAACGGTGTACTTGACCCGCGGAGAGGACGTGGGCGCGATCGGGAGGTTTTCTCCACCAAAATGCACCGACTGCCGCCCCAGGCAAAGTCTAACCATGATTAGATGCTAGGATACGGGTTCAGCCTGCCTGGCACGCTGGGGATGGAGCGGCTGGTACCCCAGTGAGACCATCATTTCTGGGGCCAGGCGGTCGCGCGCCCCGCGCTCGCCTCGCGGCGGGAGTGGAAGAAGCCTCTTCCCTCAACAAACATGGCCGCCGCGATAGCGTCAGCCCCGCTCTGGAGGCCGCGCTGCCGCCTGGGAATAGCGGGCTCGGCGTCACCCGGCGCGGGGCCACGTGATGCGGGAAAAACCCGAGGCGGCGGGGCTGGCGCAGGCGGGGCTCGCGCAGGCGGGGCTCGCGCCAGCGGAGCAGCAGTTGAGGCCCGAGTGGGGTAGGGGCTGCCCAGTGAGGTTACTCGGCGGGTACCGGCCTCGCGCGCACGTGCCCGCCCGCTCGCGCTCGCAGTCTTGGGCGCTGACGGTGAGGAGTCGGGGAACGGGCGAGGGGGTGGGGGAGCCGGGCGCCTCTTCCGAGGCCGGGAGGGGGTTGGGCCGGGTCGGCGGGGCGGGTGGGGGGGGCCGCC
>NW_020175837.1:2554105-2601962 GCF_003031525.2 Neophocaena asiaeorientalis asiaeorientalis | reverse complement strand
GGGGGGGGGGGGGGGGGGGGGTGGGGCGGGGGCGGCGGGTCGGGGGGCGGGCGCCGCCGAGCGCTCTCCGCCCGCGCCTCGGTCCCGGCGCTGGCCGTGGGGCCTCTTGGAGCCCGAGCCTGCCCGACGGGGCCAGCGGTGCAGGTGGACCGAGCAGGGCCGGATGCCCGCCCGGAAGGCCCCGCCGACCTCAGGCCCGCCCGCCCGGGCCGCCGCGGGCTGCTCCGTGGAGTTTATCTTCGGGCGTTTTCCTCGGAGTGGGTGCGGGAGCCGAGTTGGTGGGCGCCTTCGGTCTTTAGAAATGGGCTGGGTTGACGTCACATGCAGGTACGAGGCGGTCTGGATTCCTGGGCGTGTGTACCGTGTGCCCCTGGGAAATCACGAGGCAGCAGGTTGAAGGAGACCCACTCATGGAAGGTTAGCGTGGTCAATTGAGGAGAGAGTCTCCTGTTTTGGACAGTTTGTTCACCAGCTAGTCTGTGTGGATGCTTTTATTTTAATCATTTTTATCTTGACCCTTCCATTAAAATTTCTCGACAACTGAACAGTAAGGCTGCTTATAAGGGAATTCCTTATGTAGCAGGTTGCCAGCCCCCTGCGTTTTATCCTAACCCGGGATATACTGTGGATCCCATGACCTTCAAGCTGAAGAAATGAAGGCGCAAAGAGTGTTAGAACCCAGCGGACGTAAGGAGCAGTTCAGAAGTCTAGCTATCATCCTTTCCTTAGCTCTCAGAGGAGGGAGTCACTCCAGAATCAGACACACAGAATCCCAGGTTCATAGACCCGGCCTCCATAATCTTTGTGGTCCGAATGAAGTCTTAGAATCCTGAGTGAAGAATTGCTTGCGGTTGATCTGTTTCTTTTCATAGGAAAGACATAATGCTGTCAGCATGTCTGCACACTCCATGCTTTGTGAACGGATCGCCATAGCCAAGGAACTGATGAAGAGAGCAGAGTCACTCTCCAGGTCAAGAAAAGGTGGCATCGAAGGTAGTGCCAAGCTGTGCAGCAAACTGAAGGCAGAATTAAAATTCCTACAGAAGGTAGAAGCTGGGAAAGTAGCCATTAAGGAGTCCCATTTACAGAGCACTAACCTGACACACCTAAGAGCCATCGTGGAATCGGCAGAAAACCTGGAAGATGTGGTCAGCGTTCTCCATGTATTTGGTTACACAGACACCTTGGGCGAAAAGCAGACCCTTGTGGTGGATGTCGTTGCCAATGGTGGTCATACTTGGGTGAAAGCCATTGGCCGGAAGGCTGAAGCTCTGCATAACATTTGGCTGGGCCGGGGCCAGTATGGCGACAAAAGCATCGTTGAGCAGGCTGAAGACTTCCTCCAGGCCAGTCACCAGCAGCCGGTGCAGTACAGCAACCCGCACATCGTCTTCGCATTTTACAACAGTGTCTCCAGCCCCATGGCTGAGAAGCTGAAAGAAATGGGTGTATCTGTGAGGGGAGACATAGTAGCCGTGAACTCTCTGTTAGAGCCCCGTGAAGAGCTCCAGGCCAGCGAGAGCGAATCAGACGATGATGGCCCCGAACTTTTGCGGGTGACCAGAGTAGACCGAGAAAACATCCTAGCCAGTGTCGCGTTTCCAACGGAGATCAAGGTTGACGTGTGCACAAGAGCCAACCTGGACATTACTACTTTAATCACATATGTATCCGCCCTCAGCTACGGAGGCTGCCGCTTTATCTTCAGAGAAAAAGTGCTCACCGAACAAGCAGAGCAAGAGAGGAAAGAGCAGGTTCTACCACAGCTGGAGGCATTTATGAAGGACAAGGAGTTGTTTGCCTGCGAATCTGCCGTCAAGGACTTTCAGTCTATCCTAGATACCTTAGGAGGACCCGGGGAGAGAGAGCGGGCTGCTATGCTAATTAAGCGAATTAACGTGGTCCCAGACCAGCCTTCTGAGCGTGCCTTGAAACTAGTGTCCAGTTCAAAAATCAACAGCCGCTCATTAACGATTTTTGGGACAGGAGACACCCTAAAAGCCATCACAATGACTGCCAATAGTGGTTTTGTCAGAGCTGCCAACAACCAGGGTGTTAAGTTCAGTGTGTTTATTCATCAGCCCAGAGCACTCACTGAGAGCAAAGAGGCCCTAGCTACCCCCTTACCAAAAGACTGCACAACTGACAACCAACACTGATGATATCCTTTAAATACTGTCATGGGAATAAGTTATTTATACCAAAGGCTGTGTCTTCCCATTCTTAATTGGAAAAAAAAAATGGTCTATAGTAAAAATAATGCTCTTTAATACTCTTTAGAGCTCTTAAACCAGTCAAGTTGACTGTCTAACTCATCTATAAGGTATATAACCTAAAGTAGGAAAAAAGCACATGAGGCAACCTTATTTATCAAACTGGCTACATTATAATTAGAACAGAAATACATCTATATAAGGCTTGTAGCTGTATCACAGTATTTTGTTTCATTCAGTAGGGCTACCACTCCCCTAATGGTAACCGCATCTCTTGGACTGTGGCTGCGTGGCATCTTGCATTAAATATCTGGAGAAACCTCTGAAGCTTGTTTTTCATTGTATTGATTTAGCAATCGATATGGGTTGAGGCTGGGAGGTAGTAGTTTTCAATGAATTTTAGATTCCAAAGTTATGGCTGTTACTGAAAAGACACTTATTTGATTGCTATCTGTCAGGTGCAGTCTGGTGGTTACGTTTACAAAGAGGACATTAATATAGAAGGAAATAAAGGGAATTCTGATCATGGGAGTCCCATGAATCTCTTGATACACCATCGTGATAAGGTAGACAGCAGTCACACTACTACAAACCTAAGGTGTTTAAGGTTAAATATTTGTTTGAATATATTGAAAAAGAATTATATAAAATAATAGGTTTTACTTTTAAATATAAATGGCCCCCACATTAGCAGTATTTGGATTATGAATACTACTTTTCCCATTCCTTTTGCAAGTGGGAAGGGACAGCTGCATTATTACGTCTCTCTCATGAAACAGTGGCAGGGAGATTCCATGCCTGTTTCATGACACAGTTGTAATTAAAAAGTAATTTTTATGTCCGTATTGTGCTAGGTGTTTCATGAATGTGCAGTGAGGACAAATTAGCAAAATAGGTACGTATTCACATTTAAAAAATTGGGAATTGAGTCTTAAAGCTGAAGTATTAACTTGTGCTAAGTGTAGGAGCCATTATTAGAACGTGATTTTGTGTTCTCACAGCCTGGCCTTTCCACTGAGCCAGCCCCTCTTCTGTGAGTAGGGAAACTTCAATTGCCAGCCACAATGTTGAGAAGGTGGAACTTGATTGTCGGGGCCCATGAAATGAAATGCAAAATGAAGTGTATGGGGGGGGACGTTTCTCCTGGGAGAGATTCTATTACTAACTCAACATGTTTCCTAGGGGAAAAGGCTGTGATTGGGGCTCCAAGTTAGTGTGGAGAGGTAGATTTAACTTTCACTGGAGCAGAAATTGTCAAGTGTTAGAAATTGGGCTTAGGCCTTTTCAAGCACCTATTAAAGTACTAATTACTTGGTACTATTATGTACCAAGCATTATAACAGTTACTGGTATAAAAGATGAATAATTGCTCTTTGGTTTAAGGGATTCGTCGTCTGAAATGGAAGGAAACAATTGAAGTATAATTAATTTACTAAATTTTCTAAAAGAGTTACGTTTAAAAGACTGGGAACAGAGTAAGGGAGTAATTCGTGCTATGGGGACAGGAAGTCAGAGAGGCAGTGATCTCTGAGGGGTTGGATGTGAGACTCAACAGGAAGTGTACAGGGAGTGGATTGGAAAGGTACAGAAGTGTGACTATGAGGGCCTGTTCAGAGGCAGGGCTCATGTGGACAGTTTATAAAACTGGAAGTGAAGTAGAAAAGCAGGCAAAGTTCTCTGAAGAGTTTGGCATTAGAGAGCCATTGGCCATTTTTAAGAAAGGATGGGTCATGATCAAATCTCTTAGTAAAACAAAGACCTGTAGTGTGGAGGAAGAATTAATGGAAGGAAAGATAGGATTATAATGATAGCTAGTACAATATGGTGGAATGTAGTATATGCTGGGTGTGTTCAAGGCAGAATTGATGTGATACTCATTCATTTAATAAACATTTATCAAGTTCCTGTCATGTCAAACACAGTTTGCCATAGAGCAATATAGTTGCAGGTATCAAACAGGAAATATTACTGATACTAAAAGTGAAACCAAGCTGAATCACTTCCAAATGAGGGACAAGGGTGGAGAATACATGTGGTCTATATAAGAGAAGACAAGTCAAAAGAATTCTCAAGGGAAGCATAAAAACCAGAAAGTACAACATAAGAGAGCTGTAAGACCAAGAAAGATATAAAACAGCTTTGGAGAAGCTATAATTTCCCTAATTAATTATAGGGAAATATACAATAGCTAGATACTATTTTGATAAGTTTAGACATCTCAGTGAAACAGATGATATTCTTAGGAAATATGAGTTAAAATTGAGGAAGAACTAGAAAACCTATTTAACCCTTGAGAAGATTGTTCAGGTAGTTAATTAACGACCTCCAAAAAATGTCCAGGTCCAATTAACTTCTTTAGGTAAGTTTTTGCTTACGTTTAAATATCAAATAATCTCCTTGCTCTAAAAAATAATGTGGGCAAACTGAATCTGACACATAAGTATCATGCCAATTCTGCCCTAAACAACTTGGGGTGATGAAAATGTTTTGGAGCTTTATGATAGAGATGGTAGTCACACAACATTACAAAGGTACTAAAGCCACTGAATTTTTCGCTTTAAGTCATTTAATTTTATGTTTTGTGGATTTCACCTCAATTAAAAAAAAACAGTACCCCTAAGTGGGGTGGAAATATTTAGCATGGTAAGATGTGATGTTCCATTTACTCGCCCTCCCCTACCCCCAAATGAGAACTTGGGCTGCTCCTGCTTGAGGACAGGGTCCTGTGAAGGTGTGCAGCCCGGGAGCTGTATCTTAATTTGTGTAATTGCGAGCTGGTTGTCTCACATCATTACTGTATTGGGAATGTTTTCAAATTCATTTTGTGGAATATAAGCATGATTCTGATACTAAAACAAGATATCCTAAAAATGAAATCCCAGGCAAAGAACACCTCACCTTGTGGGAATCTTGTTTGCCAGAGGATAAAAGACAGAGACGATCCCCCCAACTTAAATATTAGGGACTTGGGGATTAATCTCCATGCTGCAATAAAATTGGAGGCAGGAGGCTTACTTTGAGGTAAATAGGTAACCCCAAGACTCCTCCCTGCATGAAACCGGAATCTTGGAAAGGCTGGAGTCCCTGAGAAAAAGGATCTTGTAAACACTGCCCAGGGTGACAGCAAGGAAATGTGACTCCAGTGGCTCTGAGTGGAAGAAAAGGAGCCTGAGGGATGTCAAGTCCAGACTGTGCTCTGCTAGGAGCGTCATGGGGAAGGCCCAGGCGTGTGAAATTAGTATAAAAATGGGTCCCAGGTAAGTACTATCGTTCAGATACCTCACAGAAACACTCATGGCATCGTTCGTGACTTGTGGGACACTTCAGTTTCCCAAGCTTCACAGAGTCCAATGGAAATGAAGCTTTGCTTGGATGGGCTTTCAGTGAGACATTGTGAAATCATGTGAGGAAATCTTCCACCGCCAGTGAGTCAGCAACACAAAGTTCCTCAACAACTTAAGATCATAGTAAAATAATCTGATAAATAATATAAAGTAAATATGGAGGGTTTGACGTGTTCCCCACGTATATTATTAAAAAAAAAAAAAGGAATGAGTCAAAGAGGCAGATAGAGGCTAAAATACCATCTGTGACAAAACACTGCGTGTAGCTAAGATGGAGGATGTGGTTTATATCTGCAGAAAGTGGGCTGAACCCCAGAATTAGGCAGATGCTACCCACCCAGGCACAAGTAGTGCTGGGCGTGTGATGGGAGAGCATGTCTGGTGCAGAGGACACCTCACTTGTGGGAAGCTTGTTCCCAAGAGGAAAAGGGCAGAGCTGAGCAGAGCATCCCAGGTGGTCCAATAAATGACTCTGTGTCCCCAGAAGGCAAGAAGGGCCAGGAGTGCACTGTGGGGAAGACCTCCCCCGACCTGGCATCGTGGAATCAGAAATCCGTCTCCATATAAATAAAAAATGTTTTAAGAAGGTAAAATAAAGTATAGAAACCATAAGGAGAGAATACAGGCAATCGGGAGTTCTAGTAATAGAAAAAGCCTCACTAAAATGAGAAGTTCAGAAAAAAACTTCAAAAACGTCAATCAGACAAAACTAAAGAAAAGATTCTGAACTGAAACATAGCTCTTAATAAATTTACCAGAATGCAGCAAAGAAGTAAAAGGATGGGAAATCCGAGAGGCTGAGACCTGGAGGACAAATAGTGAGGTCCACAAGGGTCACAGCAGACAGCAGGAGCCAGCACGCTGCACCTGGTCCAAGTTCTCCCTGCCTTTGCCTTCCTGTCCTGTAGGGGCTGGAAGCAGCCACATCCTTGCTCTCTTAGCCTGAAATCCTTGCCAGTGAGACCCGGGGCAAGTCTGTTAGTTCTGCCTCCTCTTCCTTCCATCTTTTTCCTGATTTGACGTGGGCAATGGCCAGGCTTGCCCCGTGGAGGAATGCTAGCTAGTGCGCCAAGGAAACAGTAGAGTCGGGGAAATCACCATTTAGTGACGGAATAAATGATTTTATAAGGATGAGAGGAAGGCCGAGGGAACGTCACAGACTCTGGTGCTGACGTCAGCTTCCCTCAGGACTTCTTGCTGAGAGAAAATATAAAACCCCGATTTATTTAAGCCACTGGAGTTGGCTTTTCCTTTCGTGTATTAGGAAATATTTCTAACTGCCATTATGGTTTTTTGTCCCCAAAAGGAAGAATAGACAAAATGGGAGAGAAGCAATAAATACAGTTTTCAAATGTACAGAAAAACAGAATAGAGTATGAGCATTCATATACCCCTCACCTCAGTTAAACAGGCGTTATTATTTTGCCCTATTTAAGTTTTTCTTTTGCTGAAATGTTTTAAAATAAATTACAGACACCATGATGTTTTTACCTATACCTCCCTCAGTATTCAGTTCCACAAAGAACATTTTTTTGCACAACCATGATTCCATGAGCACACCTAAGAAAATTAGCAATAATTCTGAACATCACCTAATGCCCAGTTCATATTTCTGATGTCAGGGGTTCTGTCTAACCAGGATCCAGTCAAACACTAGGCATTACTTTTGGCTTTAATATTTCATAATTCTATTTTGATTTAACACATAATCTCACTCTTTCATGACTTTGGCTTTTGAAGATACCAGGACTGTTGTCTTACAGGATATCCTATATTCTTGATTTATCTAATTGTTTCTGGTGGTAAATTTTATTTCCTGTAAACTGGAAATGAGATCTAAAAGCTGGATTAAATATTTTATAGGTGATACTGTATTCTTCATTTGCATTACACCAGGGGTCATATCATATCTGGTTGTTCCACTGTTAGTAATGTTAAGTATTGTCCCTTTGAATAAAGTGGTGACAGCCAGAACTTTCCATTGTAAAGTGATGTTTTTCCCCTTGGGACTAGTAAATTAACTATGAAATAATACTTTTGCACTGTGTGAATATTCAGTTCCCCATTGTCCTTTCACCTAATGATTTTAGCGTGCATTAATCATTATAACCTTGAATCAGTTATTTCGTTCAGAGTGACAAAATGGTGATTTTCCCACTTCTACCATTTCCTTTACACTTATTAGGTATCATTCTTCTATAAGGGTACCGAAAAGCTTTCCCTATGAGCTGGGGCCATTTGGTTGCTCTGAAATATAGTTTCTTCTTGAATGTCAGGGTATCCTTAATTCCTTTTCTCTAATTAATGGTTTTCAGAGTATGGGATTTCTATAATAGTCACCTTCAATAACAAAAATGAAATTTTTAGAGGGAGATTCTATTTTGTGAGTACCATATTGGACTCATGAATTATTATATATTTAAATGTGCTCAAATCAATTACACTTCTTTTTTGTTATAATAATTTATTTCATTTTATTTTATTTTTTACTAATGATACCGAAAATTGGCCTCTGTATGCCAGCACCAAATTGAATCTCGGAGACAGAGTTTGGATGAAGTAGAAAGGAATAACTTTATTGCTTTTCCAGGCAAAGGCGGGCTAATGCCCTCAAAACAGTGTGTCCCAAGCCAGGGGGCTTTGTGGGGAGTATTATAGTCAAGGAGCAGGGCTGCTGATAAGGATCAGGGTGCCTGCAAGGCCTGCATTCCTTCAATCCAGAGGTCATCTGGCTTCAGGTGGTTTTGTGATGGGCTTCTGTGACCTTCTCTCTGGAATGAAGAATGCTTCATTAAGTAGGTAACATCTTGCATTAGGTGGGGGGTTTAGTTCTGCAGAAGAACTCAAAGATAGTGTTAGGTATCCATGAGGTAGTGTTAGGTATCCCTTGAGGAGGAGCCAGGACCCTGTCCCAAAGGTATCCTTGAGGTAGTGTTAGGTAATCCCTTGAGGAGGAACCAGGACCCTGTTCCAAAGGTATCCTTGAGGTACTGTTAGGTATCCCTTGAGGAGGAACCAGGACCCTGTTCCAAAGGTATCCTTGAGGTACTGTTAGGTATCCCTTGAGGAGGAACCAGGACCCTGCCCCAAAGGTATCCTTGAGGTAGTGTTAGGTATCCCTTGAGGAGGAACCAGGACCCTGTTCCAAAGGTATCCTTGAGGTAGTGTTAAGTATCCCTTGAGGAGGAACCAGGACCCTGCCCCAAGGCTGCACTCTTGTTTCTTGACTGCTCCTCCCTTGTCTCCTCAACTCCTCACTACTCTGATTGACAAGTATTTGAACCTGCCCTTTGGAACTCAGGGAAGGTCATGGAGGCTGAAGGAAGCCTACTTCATACAAATAAGAAACAGGGGATATGGAAAGACTTTTGTGCTCAGGAGCCCCACTGGGTCCTGATCAGTTTCACTAAGACTTTATGTTTTTTTAGAGAAATTTTAGGTTCACAGCAAAATTGAGAGGGTAAAGATACAGAGATCAATAAAGTTCAGAGATTTCCCATAGCTGGCTGACCCTTGAACAATGCAGGGGTTTGGGTGCTGAGCCCCAAGCAATCAAAAATCCACGTATAACTTTATAGTCAGCACTCTGTATAGGCAGTTCCACATCCAAGGCTTCAACCAATTGCAGATCGTGTAGTACTGCAGTTCCTATTTATTGAAAAAAATCTGCATGTAAGTGGACCCATGCAGTTCAAACCTGTGTTGTTCAAGGATTAACATACTCTCTGACCTCCATATGCACAGCCCCCCCATTATCATCCCCCACCAGTGTGGTACATCTGCTACAATTAATGAACCTACAGTGACATGTCATAATCGCCCAAAGTCCATAGTTCATGTTACTGTTCACTCTTGGTGTTGCACATTTTATGGGTTTGGACAAATGTATCATGACATGTATTCATCATTATGGTATCAAAGAGTGTTTTCAGTGCCCTAAAAATCCTCTGTGCCTCACCTATTCATTCCTCCTTCCAACCTCCCCCAAACTCTTGGCAACCGTTGATCTTTTTACTGCTTATATAGCTTTGCCTTTTCCAGAATGTTATATAATTGGAATCATCCAGGCTTTTCAGACTGGCTCCTTTCACATAGTATTAGGCATATAAGGTTCCTCCCTGTCTTTTCATGAGTTGATAGCGGGTTCCTTTTCAGTGCTGAATAATATTCCATTGTCTGGATATACCACAGTTTATCCATTCATCTAGAGAAGGCCTTCTTCATTGCTTACCACTTTTGGCAATTATGAACTGAGCTGCTATAAACATCCATGTGTGGGTTTTTGTATGGACATAAATTTTCAACTCTTTTTGGCAAATACCAAAGAGTGTGATTGGTTCTCCCTCAGGTCCATTAATATTTGCTTTGTATGTTTAGGTGACCCTATGTTGGGTGCATAAATATTTGCAAATGTCATATCCTCTTGATATAATTATCATTATATAATGATTTTCTTTGTATCTTTTTACAGTCTTTGGCTTAAAGTTTATTTTGTCTTTTATGAGTATAGCTACCCTTGCTTTCTTTCATTTCCATTGGCATGGAATATATTTTTCCATGTGTTTACTTTCAATCTGTGTGTACTTAAAGCTGAACTGTGTCTCCTGTAGACAGCAAATAGTTTGGTCTTGATTTTCTGTTTGTTTGCTTTTATCCATTCAGCCACTGTATATATTTTAATTGGAGAATTTAGTACATTTATATTTAAAGTAATTATTATTAGGTATGGACTTAACTATTTCCATTTTGTTAATTTTTCTGACTGTAATTCCTTTTTCCTTTCTTCTTTCTTTGCTCTCTTCCTTTGTGATTGGTTGATTTTCTGTAGTAGTGTGCTTAGATTCCTTTCTCTTTATCATTTGTGTATCTAGTCTAGGTTTTTGCTTTGTGAATACTACACTGTTTTGATCACTGTAGCTTTTTTTTTTTTTGCTGTACGTGGGCCTCTCACTGTTGTGGCCTCTCCCGTTGCGGAGCACAGGCTCCAGACGCGCAGGCTCCGCAGCCATGGCTCATGGGCCGAGCCACTCCGCGGCATGTGGGATCTTCCTGACCTGGGTCACGAACCTGTGTCCCCTGCATCAGCAGGCAAACTCTCAACCACTGCGCCACCAGGAAAGCCCTACTGTAGGTTTATAATAAGTGTTGAAGTCAGGTAGTTTCAGTCCTCCAACTTTATTCTTCTTTAATATTTTGTTGTCTATTCTAGATCTTTTGCCTCTCTATATAAACTTTAGAATTGATTGTTGATATATGCAAAATAACTTGCTGGGATTTTGAATGAGATTGCATTAAATCTATAGATCAAGTTGAGATAAACTGATACCTTGACAATATTGAGTCTTCCTATCTATAAATATGGAACATCCCTCCATTTATTTAGATCTTTGATTTCATTCATCAGTTTTGTAGTTTTCCTCATATAGATCTTATGCATATTTTGTTAGATTTATACCTGAGTATTTAACTTTGGTGGGTGCTAATGTAAATGGTATTGTTTTTAATTTCAAATTCTACTTGTTCATTGATGATATATAAGAAAGTGAATGACTTTTGTATATTGAAGTGTATCCTGATGTCTTGCTATAATCATTTATTATTTCCAGGAGATTTTTTTTTTTTTTTGCTAATCCTTTCAAATATTCTACATAGATGATCATGTCATCTGAGAAACAGGACAGTTTTATTTCTTCCTTCCCAGTCTGTATACCTTTTATTACCTTTTCTTATTTTATTGCATGAACTAGGACTTCCAGTATGACATTGAAAAGAAGAGGATATATCCTTGGCTTGTTCCTGATCTTAGTGGGAACATTTTGAGTTTCTCATTATTAACTATGATGTTTGCTGTGGGAGTTTTTGGCTATTCTTTATCAAGTTGAGAAAGCTTCCCTCTGTTCCTAGTTTACTGAGGGTTTTTATCATAAATGGGTGTTAGATTTTGGTAAATGCTTTTTCTGCACTTATTGATATAACCATGTGATTTTTCTTTTTTAGTGTATTGATAGATTATATTAATTGATTTTTGAATGGTGAACAAGCCTTGCACACCTGGGATAAATCCCACTTGGTCATTGTGTGTAATTCTTTTTAGATGTTGTTGGACTCAATTTGCTAATTTTTTCGAGGATATTTGCATTTGTGTTCATGAGAAATATTGGTTTGCAGTTTTCCTTCCTTATAATGTCTTTGTCTTTGTTTGGTATTAGGATAAAGGTGGCCTCATATAATGAGTTAGGAATTGTTCCATCTGCTTCTATCCTCTGAAAGATTGTAGAGAATTAGCATAATTTCTTCTGTCAGTGTTTGATAGAATTCACCAGTAAACCCATCTGGGGTGGGTGTTTTCTGTTTTGGAAGGTTATTAATTCTTGAAGCAATTTATTTTATATACATATGCCTATACATGTTATCTGTTCTTCTTGTGAGAATTTTGACAGATTGTATCTTTCAAGGAATACTCTATTTCATTTAGGTTACCACATTTGTGCCATAGAGTTGTTCACTGTGTTCATTGCTTACCTTTATGTCCATGAGTTCTGTAGTAATGTCTCCTCTTTCATCTCTGATATTAATTTGTGAACTCCTCCATTTTTTCTTAGTTAACCTGGCTAGAGGGATTGATTTTGTTGATCTTTTCAAAGAATCAGATTTTGGTTTTACTGATTTTTCTCTGTTGATTTCCTGTTTTCACTGTCATTGATTTCTGCTCTGTTCTTATTTTTATTATTCTTTTTTAAATAAAAATTAAAATTTTGAGATCATTGTAGATTCATGTGCTGTTGTAAGAAATAATACAGACAGAATCCATGTACCCTTTACACAGTTCCCCCAATACTGTAGTAACATCTTGCAAAACTATAGTACAACAGCATAGTAAAATATAGAACATATCCATCACCACAGGATTTCTCATGATGCCCTCTTATTATGCTTTTCGATGCTTAAGTTGTTCAAACTTTGGCCAGTAGGAACCCTTTTGACTTCCCTGTGTCTTTTTGATGTAATTACATTATCTTCATTTTCTTGCTTTCTGGCAGAACGAGATGTCTCAAAATTACCTGTACTATTTTACCAGAGACCTGGAATCAGCTATTTCTTTAAGGAACCTTTAATAACCAATGGCATTTCAAAACAATATTCTGATGGCCAGGGCATCATTTATCCTGGGCACTTTCAAAGCATAAAGATGAAAATGTTTACATATTTCAAAGTAATTATATTGATGTCATCAAATTAAATCAACATTATAAGATTTTACTTAATATTAATTTCAAACTCTTTTCTCCTGCTCTGAAGATCTTTTCTTCCTAACAAGATTGCTTATTTGACTTATGCTACAATATACATTAAAAATTTCAAAATTCTATTATTACTGATTATAATAAAGTCACTAAATAAATGTGATTATTTCTTTGTAGTTCTTGTCCTTATAGCCTATTAAAGAGATATGGTTAAAGTACTGTTGTAAAGTCATGTAACTATTTTTTTCCTTGCAGTGTTATGTCACTAATTACATATCTAGTTAGGTTCACTAGTATCAGTTTACTATTGATTTTAGAGTTTTAAAAATTAATTTTATTCTTTAAAATATGTAAACTTATGTGGTTCAAAAGTGAAAACTATATAAATGTGTCATCAGAAAAATATTGTTTCTATCTCTTTCTCTCACATCATTTCCCTCCACCCCAATAGAAACCCATTTTTATTCATTTCATGTTTTTTTCCTTCCTTCATTCCTTCCTCCTCTTCTTCCTTGTCTCCCCTGTCCTCTCCCCTCAGTTCTCCTCCCCTTCCCCTCCCCTCCTTTCCATCCTTTCTCCCCTCTCTCCCTCCTTCTGCTATTTGGCTCTTGTTATTTTATTTTTTTAGCTTGAAATGATATAATCTGTTTCCCAACACTTACTTATAAGTAAATCAAGGAACTAATCATACTTTTTCCTTTCTTTTTTTCTCCTTTTTAAGTTGTGCCGTTTTTACTTTGTCAGATGGTTTAATGTGTACATACTGTTCTTTCACCCTTATTCTCACCTTTGTTTTAGTCTTAGATCTTCAGTTAAATATATTTAATGCTCACTACTAATTTCCTTTTACCAGTTTTTCCAAGTATGAGCTTCCTCAAAAGGAGCTAGCTCATGGGTCATATCCCCTGAGTTTTTGCATGTTCAAAACTTTTTTGCATGTTCAAAACTTTTTTTCTGTAGCTTTGATATGTGAAGGAAGGTTGCTTGGATATAAAAGCCTCATTTCACACTTTCTTTTCTTGTTTTATTGTAGATGTTTCTCCATTATATTCCTGCGGTAAATGTTACTGTCAAGAAACCTGATGCCAACTTGATTTTCTTCCTTTGGTAAGTGATTTGGTCATTTTCCCTGGAGGTTCAGAAGATTTTTTCTATAAATTATAATAATTTCTTTGGTTATGACTTGGAGTCTGTTTTCATATATGTGCTATACCTTTTTAATATGTAGATTCGGTACTTCTATTTTTCAGGAAAGCTTTCTTAAATTATAGTTTTACGTATTCTAGTTCTTGTATTTCATTTTTCTTCTTCAGGTATTCGACTTATATTTGTGTTAGATTTGATTTGCATTCTTTTATCTCTGCTTCCGTTTTCTTGGCTTTTCTCATTCCTACTTGTGATTTCTATTTGTGATGTCCCTTATGACATTTTTTTGGTCATCCTATTCTCCCTTAGGCACCTAGTAATTTAATCTTTATTTCTGAGATGTTTTGTCTTTTATCTCAAATTCTTAACTGAATTTGGTCAGTTCTTATTTTCATCTTACTGTTTATCTGTTTTCTGAGATGTTATTTAATATCTCCAATTGCTTATTTAAATATTCTTTGCAATCAGAAGCATTACCCTTAGAAGTAACCATTATTCTGACCTGGATAGGTCTTATTTGTTTTGCATTCTATATAAATGGAGTAATACATTATGTATTCTTCTGTTTCTGCCTCTGTTACTCAATATTTCTTCCTCAGGATTCACTAATATTGTTGCGTGTAGTAGTAGTTATCTTTCATTTCTCTAGGGCTCTATTGTATGGACACAAGACTTACTTTCATTGTAATATTGATGAAAATTTGTTGTTTCCAGCCTTTAGTTATTACGCATAAAGTTGCTATGAATGTTGTTTTATGTGTATTTTATAGGACATATGCACTCATTTCTATTAGGTATATACCTAGAAGAGGAATTGCTGGGTTGCAGAGTATATGCATGTTTAGTTTTGCAAAGTACCACCAAGCATTTTTCCAAAGTGTTATACACATTGACGCTATTAGAAACAATGTAAGTGTCTTAGTTATACCACATTACTATCAAACACCCAGTATTTTCAGTCTTTCTGTTTTAGCCATTCTACTGAATGGAAAGTGTTAGCTCATTGTACTTTTAATTTGTAATTCTTCTTACTGATGATATTGAGCAACTTCTGTGCTTAATTTTGGCCACTTTAATATTCTTCTATGGTAAAGTTCAAGTGTTTTGCCTATCATTTAATTGGCTTGTCTGTGTCTCCTTATTAATTTGTAGGAATTCTTTATATATTCTGAATATGAGTCTGTTGTTAAAGCATGTATTGCACATGTCAACCCTCATTCTGTGGTTTTCTTTTTCACTGTCTTGTGGTGGTGTTTCATGAATGCATGTTCTGTTAATGATGTCCAATTTAATTATATTTTATTTTTTATTAGTAGTTTCTGTTGCATGCTTAAGAAATATTTGCCTACTCTTATGACGATGTTCTCCTGTATTATTCTCCTATATTTATTTTATAAGTTGCCTCAACTTTTATATTTAGGTTAGTATAAGGTAGGGGGTCAAGGTTTGTTTGTTTTTTCTGTACAGCTGTCCAACTGACCCAGCCCCACGTACCTTTTCCCACTGAATTGCAGTGGAGCTTTTCCCTCACAAATGAGATGCAGGAGACTTGTGCATCTGTTCTGAACTCTTATTTCTATTATATTGGTCTCTTTGTGTATTCTAGTAACAGTACTGCATTGTCTTAATATCTGTGGTTTTTTAGTATGTTTTATATCTAGTGGATTAAATGCACTAGCTTTGTTCTACTTCTTCAGTATTTCCTTGGGCATTTTAGGTCCTTTGCACTTCCATATAAATCTTAGAATCAGCTTATCCATTTCTACCCAGCTCCCCAACAAAAAAGAAAAACAATTAGGATTTTATTGGAATTGCCCTGAATTTATAAATAAATTTTCGGAGAACTGATGTCTTAACAACATTGAACTTTCCAGTCAATGATTAGGGTACACCCTTCTATTTACTTAAGTCTATTAAAAAAATTCCCATTAATGCTTTGCAGTTTACAGTGTAGACATTTTATACATCTTTCATTAGATTATTTAGAGATATGTATGTTTTGATGCTATGGTAAATGGTAATTCTAAATTTTATTTTCTGCTTGTTTGTCACTCTCATATAGAAATACAACTGATTTTTGTATAGTGACCCAGGACCCTTGATAAATTTCTTAATTATCAATAGTCTGTTTGTAGGTTTATTTGAATTTTGCTCATTTGTCTCATTTATTGATTTTTCTCATTTATTTTGTTAATGTCATTAATTACATTGGCTTTCATATGTTAAACTAGTCCTTTATTTCTGGAATAACCCCCTTTTGGTCAAGATGTATTATTCTTTTTTTTTTTTTTTTTTTTTGCGGCACACGGGCTCAGTAGTTGTGGCTCATGGGCTCTAGAGTGCAGGCTCAGTAGTTGTGGTGCAGGGGCTTAGTTGCTCGCAGCATGTGTGATCGTCCTAGACCAGGGCTTGAACCTGTGACCCCTGCATTGGCAGGTGGATACTTAACCACTGTGCCACCAGGGAAGTCCCCCCACCCCAAATTTTTGTAAGTAATTTTTTCTCAAAACTGTATACACTAAGGAAAATAATTGTCCATAATCTAAAGATTAAGGGTGGAATTCCTGAATGAGTTGTGTGTGTGTGTGTGTGTGTGTGTGTGTGGAGTGGGGACTAAAAGAGGGCAGAGGGCTGTGGTTCCTAAATCTCCAGCTCAGAAAAAAAAGGCAAGAGCCTCTGACACTTCTTCTCCTGGGATATTTCACAGTGAATAAAGAAGGAAGAATTCTCAGTCAGTAGGACCCTTAGAAAATGAAAATGATGACAATAGTAATAATAATACTGGTAATACCAATATCTATATAACAAAAATGTCGTCTCTGGGCCTAATTTAATCACTTATAAAACAAAGAGAGTGAACTCAATAAATTATCTTTAACTTCAATTCTAGCTCCATTAGCTCCATTTTTTCCCCAGTTTTTCTTTCCTTTTTCCAAAAAAGACAAGTGTGGAGGTGGCTTAATGGTCTTACATAGGTCCCTGAGGATGTGCTAGTCGTTTCTGAGACCCTCTGGTGTGAAAGACAACTGTTCCCAGTGCCGAGAATGCAAAGGTGACACAAATTAGTCATAATGTGTAATTTATAAATTCCGGGCTGAATAAATCAGCATCAATTTGGTCATGAAGTCAGGATACTTAAGAATCGATTTGATACGTGGACATATTTTTGCAAATCTGGTGCAATGAAGAATGCTGGATAAAAAATGGACTTTGGAGATCATTTTTGCCCAACCCATCTCATCTCATAGGTAGAAACAGTTTTAGAGAAATGAAGGAGAACAGCTAGAATTCATGTTTGGTAATTACCAGCTCTTGCCACTGGGAGGCAGCACAAGGTAATGGTCAGACCTCACCTGGGAGGCAGGCAGGCCCTGATTTGATTCCTCATTTTGCTATTCTTGGCGTGAACCCTGAGCAAGTGACTTAACCTCACCAAGCTTTAGTTTCCTTATCTACAAAATAAGAATAGTATCTATTTTACAGGGTTGTTATGAGGATTAAAATGAAATAAGACACTGTATGGACAGCATTTAAAGCAGAATCTGACACATAATAAGGCCTAGTAACCAACAGTTCTTGCTAGTTGTCATACTTTTTGTATATTTTACATATGATTGCTTTGGATTTTCATGCTGATTATTTCTTTTTGGAATAATTTATACATTTATATTATATATACTACATATGCTACACACACACGTGTGTGTGCATGCACGCACCCAAACTTTTGGAACCCTTTCTTTTGCATCATTTGACCCTTTATTACTTTGCACCTCAACTACGTTTCATTTTGAGAGTTCCAATTCCTTCTGATTTTTGTTTGAATCCTAAAATAATTACTCCCCTTTCCTTAACTCCTGGTCATAATTCTGGCAATAATTCAGACATGGCAAGTAGAGGACCTTGGGAATGGCACTGCATGACCACACAGCTTCTAGAACAGGGTAGGTATTGTTAGGGGATCCTAACAATTTTAATGAGGGTCATTTTCAGTGTCTGTGTTGAAGAGTACACGGACTTGGGATACCTTTCCTGTATGTCTGTGGGTCTTTGGGGGTGCGGAGCGTGGAGTCGGGGGAAGTTGGGACTTTTGTGGGCAGGAAAGTTGTATGTGGGTCAGGGGAGTTACAATGCTGATGGTGAACAATTCAAAGATGTACAACTGGATCTTGGTCTCCAGATTCAAGACTGTTCGTCTACACGTGTAGAGCTTGCCATCTGCTAACTAAATTCTGAGTTTTACCTCTGCCCAACCACAAGGGAGTGCGTGGGTTAGATGGCGGTGGGAGAGGAGAGATGCCACACGCATTAGAGTCACCCAGGTGGGGCAAGGGGAACTACACGGCATTCATTCCTAGAGATCTACTTCAGTTCTGATTGTAGGTAAAGTTCTGGCCTTTGTTTACCCTTTTTCCTTCTCACCTTAAATCCTTTCTTGAATCAAAGTGGTGATGCAAGTAAAATAAGCTCCTATTAAATGTCCTGTGATTTTAATAACCATCAATTTATTATTTAAAGTCGTGTATGACAAAAAGGAGTGAACCATACAGTGTCACTAGCAGAGCATTTTTGGACGTGACGTGTGATTCCGTGTTCCGTATTTTACCACGGATAATGTGGAAGAAATGAAACTATTTGGCAAGAGGCAGAATTTGGGAGGGGGGAGCCATCTCACAGTATTTATATTCTTTGTGTCATTTTCAGACTTGATATCTCTGTCATCAGTTCTCGTTTGTTCCATTATTAATGCCACCATCTGGTGAGATTCTAGCCCTCTTGGCATTTCTTCTGTTGAAGATTCTCATGATGCTAGTCTATAAAAGAAAAACAAATGGGCATAGTGTGAGTAAGGCCCAGAAAGTCAGTTTACTTCTGCCCCCTAAAAGGGTGCCCGTGCATTCTCTGCTGTGTCCCTTTCTCTTTCAGTTTTGCACAATGTGTATTGGAGAGAGGGAACATATATTCTGCCTGCATGATTTCTAGAACGTAGAACATTGTTTCAAAAGACAAAAATGTGACAGTAGAGCAAGGTTACAGCTCTAAAGAAAATTCGCAGGAAGAAAATCAAATGGGAGAGGCTAATAAACCCTACTGATTTTTGAATTTCTGAGAACCGAGGGAGGTGATGGCTGGACCACAGCAGAGTGGTTGTTTTGTTTCCATATTTATCAAGGATGGTAGGGTGGGAGCCAAGCAGACTGGTGGATTATAAAAGGTACATGAATGAAGAGGGAAAAACCGACACAAATAGGGTGATCAAAACAAATCTGGAATGTCAACCAGGAGTCCCTACCTAAAGTCAGGGAGCAGTGTGCTTAGAGGCAATGGAACTCCCAGGTGGGTCTGTTGGTGTTTCCTCAGTGGCACCGCTGGTCTCTGAGCAGCCATCGTGTCATCCAGGTCGGTGACATTGCTGATGTCTGGTTCCTGGACTGACTGGTCTCCTGGGGGAGAGGGCAGATGGTCCCTCCGTGGTTGCTTCATTTTCAGCTGGCTGCATAACCACAGTGTAGTCATCTGTTGAGCCTTGGCTAGATGGAATAGTGCTTTCTTCTGTAAGCATTGGACTTAGGTTCTCAGATGGCAAAGTTTAAGATAACGCTGAAAAATAACAATGACAACAACAAGTGAAACATGACTCTCTATTAGATGATTTTCTTCATTCAGTTGCATTTATCCCGTTCCTAAATCAAGAAAATTAAGTCAGAGAAAAGGGACAATGACAAGCTATTTTAGGAAAAGTCTGCTTTCACTAAAAATCACGCCTGACATAAAAAGATTCTCAACATTGCTAATTATTAGAGAAATGCAAATCAGAACTACAGCTTCAGCTCAAACCTGTCAGAATGGCTATCGTCTACAAATCATAAGTGCTGGAGAGGGTGTGGAGAAAAGGGGAGTCCTCCTGCACTGTTGGTGGGAATGTAATTGGTACAGCCACTATGGAGGATAGTATGGAGGTTCCTTAAAAAACCAACAATAAAGTTGCCATGTGATCCTGCAATCCCACTCCTGGGCATATACCTGGAAAAGATGAAAACTCTAATTCAGAAAGATACATGCACCTCAGTGGTCACTGCAGCACTATTTACAGTAGCCAAGAGACAGAAGCAACCTAAGTGTTCATCAACAGACGAATGGATAAAGAAGATGTATATACATAATGGAATATTTCTCAGCCATAAAAGAATGAAATATTGCCATGGGTGGACCTAGAGATTTATCATACTAAGTCAGTCAGACAGAGACAGACAAATATTATATGATTATCACTTATATGTGGAATCTAAAAAAAATGCAAATGAATCTATTTACAGAACAGAAACAGACTCACAGACATAGAAAACAAACTTATGTTTACCAGAGGGGAAAGGGAGGAGGGATAAATTAGGAGTATGGGATTAATAGACACACACTACTATATATAAATAGATAATGAACAAGGACCTACTGTATAGCACAGGGAACTATATTCAATATCTTGTAATAACCTGTAATGGAAAAGAATCTGAATATATATATAACTGAATCACTTTGCTGTACACTTGAAACTAACACAATATTGTAAATCAACTATAGTTCAATAATAAAAAAATAATCATGCTTGCGTCACATGGTCCAGTTAATGCAAGCCCTCCTCCATTTCCTTTTATAAGAATTGCTCTTGGCCTCTAAATGTTGATACAAGTGATCAGATAACCAGGTCTGGAAAATAATGAATTTACAAAATTTGTACATTGTAAGGTATTTGTTATGTTAAATCAAGGCAATGTCTTTCCATAAATACGGCACTTGTATTTGAATGTGTCCTGAGAGGGGGAATAATCTTTCCTATAACTAGAAATCAACAGAAATTCATGACAGTCAACCCAACATATTTAAATTTCAAGAAATTTCTTTTACCATGCTTGCTATTCCTTGCTCACATCTCTCCAAACAGTGGTTTAGATGACTGACGTGTTCTTTGCTTAGCCGGGGATGGGACAGTTGCAAACCAGCAACACAGAGAATAAACTTTTCATTCAAGAAGAATCGTTTCATTAAGGAAGAAACAAAGTCATACTGAACAGATTTTCTTATCGATGGACTCCTAAGTCGGAAAGTATAGAAAAACATGTTTCAACTTCAGAATCATCATAGCAGAATACAAGCAAAATAAACGCTAAGATGTCTGGCTGCCAAAAGTCACCTAGAGTATAAAAGCAACTGTGTTTTTAAGAACTTGAACATGAGTTCATTCGCTCTGAAAACGTCAGCTTCTCCAAAGGGTTTGCGGTGACTGGGAAAGAGAAAACTCAAATTCAAATTGGAAAGCAGCTCAATTCAGGTGCTGAGCTAGAAATAATATAGACGTCAAGTGCAGGCTGGAGGGGTTGCTGCCCTGAGCTCTCCTGCTCCAGCAGCTGGTAATTAATATTGTGTTTCATTCGTAATGCCTGTGACTTCAGCCAGCTGCCAGCTACAAACTGTCAGTTGCCATCTGCCTCTAAAAGGACTAAGCCACACACCGCTGCAGCTGCTGACCTTCAACACCCCCTGAAAGGGGCTCAGGGTGGAGCTCAGGAAGGAGGCACCCTGTGCTCTGGGAAAAACCGGCAGAACAGGCCTTTAGATAGTTAGATATTTTCAGGAGAGGAATTTCTGCGGGGGGCGGTGTGTGTGTGTGTGTGTGTGTGAAACTTTCTTTTTTAAAGAAATTTTTATTGGAGTAGAGTTGATTTACAGTGTTGTGTTACTTGCTGCTGTACAGCGCGGGGAATCAGTTATACTTGTACATAGAGCCACTCTTTTTTAGATTCTTTTCCCATATAGGTTATTACAGAGCAGGAGAGGATTTTATGAGCCCAATTCTTGCATCTTCTCGTATCTAGAAAAGCACTCAAATCATTCGTGGTGAATCTGTTCCTCGCGACCAGCAGCAAGCCTCCGCGAAAGCATGTGTGCGCGCCCCCCTTCACTAAGACCGTATATAGCACTGGCCTTCCCCCCTACCCCTTTGGAGCAGTTTCTCGGAGCTCTCTGAGATGCTGTCTCCGGGGCTATGGTCCTCATTTTGCCCCCAATAAAACTTAACTCAGAACTCTCACGTTGTGCTTTTTCTTTTCAGTTGACACAGCCCAGGCAGTCATTCATCACCCACCTTTCCCGCCATCTTTCCTTAGTGAGGCATGGGGGAACCATCCCCAAATTTATCCTGTCTGAGAGCATGTGTCCAGCAGGCAGAGGTGTGTGGGAAATAGATGACGTGTGTCTTCTGAGCTACGCTCCATTCCTACTCCTTCCCTAAACTGCCTGTTGCTTCCAAAATCTAGTTCATAGTTGCGCCTGCCTTAGTTAGTACATTCCCAAGGCCACCTGGGGTCTGGACTGTTCCCAGCGCTCAGAGCATCTTCTCAGCTGCAGCGATCGGGCTCTCAGGACAGCAGGCTCACCTTCCTGGGTCCTTGTTGGACCTGGTCACCTCTGTCACCCAAGTGGCCCAATGGCCCAGGCTCAGAGGCACATTGGGCCTTAAGACGCACAGTCCAGTGGGCAGAAATTGAAGATTTTACAGAAAGATGTAAAATAAGACCTTCTTAGTCTCACCCTCGAGGATATTCTCTGTCAACCCTTTGGTTATACATCCCTGTAGATATTTTCATCTCAGACGCTGCATTATCATCGCAAAAGAGTGAAACTCTACGGACATTGCTTAGGAATTTGCTTCCCCTCCCCCATTAAAATCCATATAAATTGAACATTAATCTTACCAGCTCCGAAAGCCTGTCTTCAGGTGTCCTAGACCAAAGGGCCAGTTTCTTCACAGGAGAAAAATGTTGGTTTGTTTCCTATAGAAATGTACCTTTTCCTTATTTATTTATTTATTTCTGTAGGAATGTACCTTTTCCTTTCCAGAGATTTTTACCTTCATGCCAAGTGAAGACACTGTGTATCTGCCTTTTATTCTACAAGAACGAGGCCTAACCGAGGATAAAACAAGAGCCTTTCTAAAGACAAACCCCACTACCACCCTTAGAACCAGTGGGTGCCCATTTCTGAAAGCTTTATGAGTTCTCGTTCCTTGAAATTTTAGAATACCACTGAAGAAATAATTGTGGTCCAATCTCAAAGTAGCAATCTATTTTCCATAAAATTTGTAATATTAATAAATAAACTTTTGTGTGATCATTAATTATTTTTCACTTTACTAGACAGGAAGCAAAAACCCCAGACTGTCTGCTTTGTCACATACATGAAAAGAAATCCATAAGAATTCATTTAGAATGAATTTAGAACCATTGTTCCACCGAAGTAATTTTTGGTTTCCTTGATGAAGCTTTTGTTATCTGTTCAACCAAATCGTTCTGTCCCTTAGCCTGTGAGATTGTTACTTGATCCTGTTGATTCTGTCAGAGAAAACCTTAGGAAGATTATTCAAGACATCTTTAAACAAACAAAAGGAAAGTCAAAAGGGCATGGAGACAGGCGCTGTGAAAAGGCTCACCAATTAGCCCTCTGGATTAGATATTCAGGAAATGTGAGTGAGGGAATTTGGTTTATGAGCACTTTATTTTTCCTTTGAAAGATGATTGTTGACATCCCCAGGTCCTAATGTACATCTGATCCCTCTACAGGATCTCAGTTGTTAGGGGATTTGCCTTGCTCTGTAGACATAATAGCAACCTTTTAACCCTTTGGTTGGAGATGTCCCTGCCATGACCAGCCCAGTGTGCTCTATTGAAAGGTTTCACATTTCTCTTTGCTCTAATCCCATCCTGCACCTGGGAAAATACATACCACCTACATCCCGGATCTCTCTACCAGCAGCTTTCCTATCACAATATTTTAGTAGGGCGTCTGAGGACCCAACAGCGGCTATGGATCTTCACCCGCCCGTGAACCGGAGACTCTCATCATGTCCCACGGTCCCTCTGCATCACTGAGAGGAAACAGGAGCTGGGCCGATGTTCTGGGTGGGCCTCTTTTTAAAAAAAATTATTTAATTTATTTTTTTTTAAATTTATTTTATTGAAGTATAGTTGATTTACAATATTGTGTTAATTTCTGCTGTACAGTATACATTCTTTTTCATATTCTTTTCCATTATGGTTTATCACGGGATATTAAATATAGTTCTCTGTGCTATACAGTAGGACCTTGTTGTTTATCCTCTCTATATAATAGTTTATACCTGAGCAGGCCTCTTTAAGATCTTCACCAGGGGGCTTCACCAGCCACCTCTCTGTCTTAGCTTCCCCAAACACCATGACCAGCCGTAGCGCATCACTGGTCTTAATGGGGACTCCTTTGTGTAATGCTGTCACTTTATTCCTTCAACTGCCCATGACTTGGGGAAAGGAGACCAATAAATGTCTCCTCCAAGGACATTTCCCTCTCTCTAGTCTCTCCTTTTGCATCTATCAAAGCCCCTCGTATCACATGATATGGTTGCCCTCTGGCTCTTCTGTGCTTTGAAGCGTTTTCCCAAAGCTTGTTGAGGGTACTGTCTGCTCCCAGCGCCTCTGCACTCTCCCGTAGAACAGTGTACTCCTCAGGGAGAGGGAAAGAGAAGTTATGGCCACACACCACGGTCACCAGTCAGATGGTTCCCTGGAACAGGTGTGGGATTCACAGCAACACACCAAGATGTTTAGTACGGTGGACTCAGTTTTCAGGTGAGGACGCTGGGGCTCTGGGCGGATAAGTGACAAACCCACAGCGACAGGGTCCTTGGTCCCGTGGCTAGAGTAGGGACCAGCTCTCCTAATTCTCTTCTGCTCACTCCCATTCTCACCATCTGCTGCAAACACAGCTCTGCGGCAAACAGGTATAACCAGGCAGGATGGGAACCCTCGCGATTTTGAGTTAGAAACATATATACGCTTCAGAAATGATGAAAACGTACATGTATCTTTAAATCAGGAAATTCACCAAGATGTTAAGACTTCACCAACCGACACTTCCTATTACTTGAGAGATCTATCTAGACAAGGGTTTGTTTTTCTAAGAATTAGCTAGATTTTTTTCCTACTACAGATAATCCCTGGAAAGATAACTTTTCTTCTGTCTTTTAATTATAGGTTTCTACTACTCTGACAGTTTCTAAATTCCTGTCATATTTAAAAGCATTGTAAAAGTAATAGATAACTCTGTTTCTGAAAATCCAAATTTGGAAAATTTTGTTTCTAAAAGTGCCCTGGTTTTATTTGTGTCAACCAGGATTTCATCGTTAACAGACATTCATATATTAAAATATTTATTATGTTTATTTTTATTTTTCCAAGTATAAAAGTAACATGTGTATTAACAAGAACTTTGGAAACCACAGAAAGTAGAAAGGACTTCAAAGTACTCCATAATTCTACTCCTATAGTTAACACTTTAGTACCTTCTTCCAGTCTTTCTGTGTCATTTTTTGTACGTTACATGTATAATATAATATATATTATATATATATAAAATATATGTAATATACATAACCTCTTATATGTAAATTTCATATATATGAAGATCACTGTGTTTTATATATACATATATATATGGTAATTTGACCATTTGTAATAATAAGAACATTAACAATAAAATTATCCAAATGTTATTATAAAAATGTAGATAGAAAAGACAGTTGGTTTTTAAAAGCAGGAATATGGTTAAAATGATGGAGCCTGTCTTCAAATGTAAATAAGAACACTGATGGACTCAAATAGCTCTACGTAATAGATGAATGAAAGTATAAAAATATGCATACCGGAAGTTAAGGAGGAATATTAATAGCACCTGTTTACAATACAAAGCACTTTGTTCCAAAAGGTCATTTGCAGATTGTGCTGGGAGGTTTGCATTGAGGGCCAGAGGACATCTTCCCTGGCAGAGGGGCGTCGGGCACTTTCATGCCCGAACACTGGTTGGGGGGTCCCAGGGTTGGGCCTGGCTGGGCTCCAGAGGTGTAAACGAGGGGCAGGCAGATGAGGCTGCAGAGAATGGGGCTCAAAGGAGTTCCTCTGTGGGTGCAGCTCTCTTTCCTATTTGCCTTCCTGCCTCCCCTCTCTTCCTCTGGCTGCTACTGACGACAGCACTGAAGTGGGGGTCAGAGAAGGGGAATGGTGAGGGGCTTCCCTTCCCTTTCTCCTTGCATCGTCTCCTCTCTTTCTTCCTATCCCCTCTTTCCACCAGATATGCTTTCAGAAGACTAGTTGCTCCTGGCCCGGGATCTGGGGGTCAGAACCAAAGAAGTGTAAGGATGGTGACAGGTGAGGGTGGGCTTGAGTCTGTAGGTAGGTTAGCAGGGTGTGGGCCAGGCAGGAGACCCTCTTCGGCTTTAAAGAGAGAAGGGGGGTTATTTCACAGCCGTACGCATGCAAACAGCCACTGATCTACAAGGCGCATGTGTGTCTTATGGACAATTGAACAGCATCACCTTGATTTAAAATCCTGGTCACATCAGTCAGTAGACAAATCAGTAGGTATATCCAGCTCTAGGAGGTGGAAGGAAAGAAACTGAAAAAGCTAAGTCTACAAGGTACAGGGCGTCGAGATAATTCTTATTTAAGAAGTTGAGTGCACATTGGAACTTTGGCAAATTTAGAAGAGGGTGACTCATACCGTACATATGTACGTATGAACTTAGGAAATTTTAACATTGGTTCCTCCTCAATGGTTTTTACACCTCCAAGAGGCACGTCGTTTTCTTCTAAGAGATTCTGGTACTTGTTATCTTCTTCAGGTTTAACCTTCTTATTCATAGGTGCTTATTGTTACGTTGGGCCAAATGACACCAAGTAATGAAATTTATCCAGATCCAACATCGATAGAGGACGTAGATGGTCAACTCTTACGTGTATCACCAAGCATCAGAAAAAGTCATACCGGGATAGCAAGGGAAACAAAGTTAAACAAAACAGTATATTATTTCCAGATTATCTCGAGGGTGGAAGGAAGGCAGGGAACGTGTGATGATAGGGCTGAGCAGTGAAATCACAGCGCTTTTGGGGAAGAGGTTCATTGGCAAAGTTGAATGGAGACAGACATAGAAAATGGGAAAATAATCGAAATCGGGCATAGACAGCCAATAGCTCTTTATTAAGTGCCCACAATGTGACGAATGTTGTTCCAAAAAAAGGCTAGAAAATGTGAAGAAATTATCCCAAGTAAATCTTTCTAAATGATTTGGTTGGTTAAATGTTGCTAGAAATAAAAAAATGGCCTGGCATTCTTACTGAGTCTCAGTTCAGAGGCAAGCAGATTTTGATCTTGGCTAGAAAAGTGAAATGAGTAAGTCAAGTTCTAAAACAGTAGGACCTTGGGAAATGTCTGGGGGACGGCCCTGAATCCAGCAAAGGTGGGTGGTTCCTGATGCAGTATAGGAGACATCCTGGCCCCAGGCATCCTGTTGCCATGGCCCATCATTGGGTCTCAACACTGTTAATATGTAGATTGTCTGGTCTGTGGCAAGGGCCAGAGTATGGGCAGAATTGCCACAAGCAGAACTCACAAGACAACAATGACGGGGAACCTCTCGCATTAGTCTTTTTAAAAAATGTTTATTTAATATTGGGGTTGGGCTTCCCTGGTGGCGCAGTGGTTGGGAGTCCGCCTGCCGATGCAGGGGACGCGGGTTCGTGCCCCGGTCCGGGAAGATCCCACATGCCGCGGAGCGGCTGGGCCCGTGAGCCACGGCCACTGAGCCTGCGCGTCCGGAGCCTGTGCTCTGCAACGGGAGAGGCCACAGCGGTGAGAGGCCCGCGTACCACAAAATAATTAAATAAATAAATAAAACATGTAATTTATTAAGTATATAAGCCAAACAAAAAACTTTGTATGAATAAAATATAAGGAAGAATAAGACACTATCTGAAAGCAATAGGATAAATAAATAAATTTAAAAAAAAATATTGGGGTAGAGTGGCAATGTCGTGTTAGTTTCAGGTGTACAGCAAAGTGATTCGGTTGTATGTATCTATTCTTTTCTTTGTTAAAGATGTGTTTTTGATGTGGACCATTTCAAAGTCTTTATTGAATTTGTTACAGTATCGCTCCTGTTTTATGCTTTGGTGGTTTGGCCCCAAGGCATGTGGGATCTTAGCTCCCTGACCAGGGATTGAACCCACACCCTCTGCACTGGAAGGTGAAGTCTTAACCACTGGACCTCCAGGGAAGTCCCTCTATTCTTTTTCAAATTCTTTTCCCAGTTAGGTTATTACAGAATACTGAGCAGAGTTCCCTGTGCTATACAATCAATTTAAAAATAAAATGAAAACAATTGTTCGTTTTAAGACTCACAGATTTAGAAAACAAACTTATGGTTACCAAAGGGGAAAGGTCAGGGGAGGGATTAGTTGGGAGTTTGGGGATTGACATATGCACACTACCATGTTTAAAACAGATAACTCGTATTAGTCTTTATCAAAGCCTGTGACTGTTCCGCCGGCCAGAATGCTCTGTCAGCTGATCATATGGTATCAGGGGGGTGATGACACCCAGGAAGCCCAAAGACCCTGGAAGTCACCTAGGAGCAAGGGCACCTGAGTTACCTGGACACTAGCTAGAGTATTTTCTTTTCTGTTTGATCATTTGTTTCGTTTCTTAGCCTGGTTTCTCCCGATTCTGCTTGGGAAGTGGCATGCTTTTTGAGGCATGTTTGGGGCTTCCCTGGTGGCGCAGTGGTTGAGAGTCCTCCTGCCGATGCAGGGGACACGGGTTCGTGCCCCGGTCCGGGAGGATCCCACATGCCGTGGAGCAGCTAAACCCGTGAGCCGTGGCCGCTGAGCCTGCGCGTCCGGAGCCTGTGCTCCGCAACGGGATAGGCCACAACAGTGAGAGGCCTGCGTACTGAAAAAAAAAAAAAGAGGCATGTTTGAACAGATCTGTATTGTTTTTACTCGTTAACTCTCAGAGCGGGAGCTGGGCAGGCCTAATCGCCAACCCTGGGCATGGATGGGCGGCAAGGAGCACTATCACAGAGGGTCCTTGGAGAAGGTACCTACTCGAAGGGAAGGGAGCAGCCCGAGTAGAGTTCAGGTTTGCTTCTGTGCTGTCCGGTGTGTGTACGAATTTCTAGGAAATACGACTAAAACAGGTGAAAGCTCGTTTTCCTTCCTGCTGTTTTCATTCAGTTCTCCATTAAACAACTATCCGTGTTGCTCTAGTCATGTTTAGCTTATTGCTTCTAAGCGCATCTGTCCTATTTCCTTATCTCTTCTCCTGTGATGGAGCTCTAGGTAGCTTCCAACTCCCCATGAATACAAATAACTCTGGGATAAAAATCCTGATGTGCCTAAGAACCGACTCATGAGAGTTTCTTGGGGTACATCCCGGAAGGGGGATTTCTGGATCCCGAAGGATGAGCGTATTAAAGTCCAGAGTGACTGCACTCCGTTACATTCCCTACCTACGCTGCCAACAGATGCATTTTCTCTTCACTGTATCTAGAATCATGTGGAAGCCCAGTTTCTAGAATGGAGCCCAAGGTTGTCTGTTGGCTGGTAGTATGGAAATACCAGTTTGACCCCTCCAGATTAAGGTTAGGTCCTCGGGCCAGCTGAGTCTGTAGGTGGGGTCGGGTGGTCTCACCCAAAGGAGGGTGTGTTCTTGAGGCAGTTTTCTCACCCTGGCTGTCTAGACTCACTGAAAGAGACATTTAGTCTCCAATATCTGCATTGGTCACAAGCACCTCCTCCCCACACCTGTTACCTCCCCAGTGATTCTGCTACAGCTTGAGAACCATTGGGTTAGGTCAAGCTTGGATAGAATAGAGATAGTGAATCTGCTGGGGTCGAACATTACGCCATTCACTTTCATTCACCATCATCATCAATACCTAATGCCACTAGTATAAGAACAAAAAGTTACTGAGCCACTTTCCCTGTGCTAGGCACCAAGCTAAACCCCTTATGACAGAGTCCTGTTTATCAATAATTCTTACAAGAAACCTACCCCTGGGTACTACTCCCACTTCAGAGATGCAGACCCCTGCCAGGGAGATACAGATCTCACACATACCACTAAGACACCAGGCTCCTGGAACCCCGCAGCCTGGCTTTCATTCCCTCAGTGCTGCCTTTGATGAGCTCCCTCTGAGATGGAGGTTTGTGGGCCCGTGGAGGTCTCTTGGGGGGTGCCCTTGGCGTCAGTACTGCACAGAGTGAATGGAGTAGGGTTTTGCAGAGGGACTAGTTAAAATTCGATGCACAGCTGAGGCTGGGGAGCCTGGTGCAGTGGCAGCCCTTCAAAATTGCCCAACATGAGGCACCAGGGCTCAGTCTCTGTGCCCCTCTTTGGGTCACTGGTGTGATCTTTTCCCAAAGAGGGGCATCACTTTGGGCAGGAGGCTCCCCTTGGCACAGAGCAATCTGAGGGGAGAGGCTTGTGTCAGAGCTGGGCAGTAGTTAAAGTGTAAAAGCAGATTTTATTCAGGACTATTGCAAAAGGGGAAAAGTGACCTCAGGATAGAAGCGGGCTTGATTCCATACACAGTGAGAGCAAGCGGGGATTTATAGTGAAGGAGCAGAGTGGGGGCCAGTGGATGGAAAATTACTAAGAGGAAACATCAGGGATGAAGGGGATTCTGGCTAAAACGACCTAACAGGATCTTTGCTGGAGGCGGAACCCAAAGAACAAGGATGGAAGGGCACCAGTATTCACCCCATTTGGCGTGTGTTCAGTCTGAATTTTGCCCTGGCATTTGTCGCAAAACTAGGAAAGTGGCCACCGAACAAGCTTTTCCTAAACTTAGGCTCTGAGTACATTTCAGTTTCAATCATTAGAGAAATGATAAAGGTTTGGCCTTGGAATGGAATGATCATCTAGCTCGATGCCCTGATTTTGCAAAAAAGAATGGAGGCCGAGGGTGGGCATAACCTGCCCAGGGCCTCACAGTCAGAGAGAGCTTCCCTGGCAGCAGATACAGAAGGGACGTGGCTGGGTGAGGCAAGCTGGGCTTGTACGTCTGCTCTGCCTTGTGTTCCTGGGCGAGTCACATCCCCTCTGTACCACAAAGACAGAAACATCGGCCCCCTGGAGCTGCTATGGGGACTGAGTCCAGAGCAGTCAATCCCTCTTTCCCTTTCTAATCCCCAGGCCCGTGCTCCTTCTGCTGCCTTGAGGCTGCCCCATTCATTTATGTGGATGGAGTGCCCTCTCGGAGAAAGTCAGATCCTTTACACTATTATTTTTTAGGACTCTTCTCTATTTGGACCCATTAATAATTTACTATAAAGCAGAACAAAGTGTCTACACCTTTTTATATGCCAAAGAGGTAGAAATCACCTAAGACATTTGCAGGAGCTAACGCGTAAGACCATAAACAGGCAAAATAATCCAAACCTTTTAGAAATATTATGATTTGAGATTGTTGTTCTCTTCCAAAGAGAAGTAATTTATTTATTTATTTATTTATTTATTTATTTATTTTTTTATATTTTTTTAGTAATTTATTTTTGACTACAATTACGATGGGAGATCTTGGTTAACATTTAAGAGTGTATCAGACCTGGGACTTCCCTGGTGGTCCAGTGGTAAAGAATTCGTCTTACAATGCAGGGGAGGCGGGTTTGATCTCGGGTCAGGGAACTAAGAACCAACAGGCCACAGGGCAACTAAGCCCGCACGCCACAACTATTGAGCTCCTGCACCTCAACTAGAGAGAAGCCCGCGCGCCACAACTAAGACACGATGCATCCAAAAATAAATAAATCTTAAAAAAAAAAAAAACAGTGTATCAGACCTGGCAAAGTGTGCTCTCTTACAAGATCTGCCGTCTTAGGACAGAAAGGGGTAAGGAGGCACCCAGCCGCTTTTATGTGTTAAGCAAGGGACGGCTTGCTTTAACCTGTACTGGCCACACGGGGGCGCTTTAGTCCTTTCCTGCTTAGTCTAGTCGCCCCTCTAATATTAATTGGGCGGCTCCAGGACCAGAACCACATTTTAACCAAATGGATGACCCCTCTTCTAACAAGTACACCAAATGGTCATTTGAGGCGGGCTGTGTCACTAGAAATCAATGTCAATTTAAAGTTACGTAGGAAGACAATGCAGATATTGCAATGGTTGCTTTGTGGAAATGGCCTGTGTGGAACAGGTCATCTTTGAAGCGCAAGAAAATGTGCAAGTACGTCCCAGACTGCATATGTTCTGTTTTTACAGGATCAGTAAATAGAATTTGTCGCCAAGTTTGGAAGGGGGAAATGGCGCTATTTTATAAGGGTTCTTGAGCTCTTTGAAAACTTTCTTATTATTGAAAACTTCAAACATACACAGAGAAAACAGTACAGTGAACCTGATGGATCATTCCTTATTCATGTGTATCCTGTGCAGGTGTAATTATCAACACCTGGACAATCTTATTCAACTAAACTTTCTTCAATGGTATTTTGCACCCAAATCCAGACCAAACCTTCTCATTTCATCTGAATATTTCATTATGTACCTCTGTAAGAGAGTCATAATATTATTATTCCACCCAAGTAATAAACATGAATCCCTTAATGTTCCTGGATATCAAATGTCTAGTCAGTGCTCACAGTTTCCTGATTGTCTTGTAAATTTTTTAATAGTTTGTTTTAATCGCAATCAAGATAGAGTCCATATGTTGTGGTATTTCTCTTATGTCTCTTAGGAATCTATATGTCCTTTCTGTTGTTGTTGAATAAACTGGGTCTTTCGTCCTGGAGAACTTCCCACAGTTTTGATTTTGTTCTTGACTTTTGTTCTTGTATTGTTTCACACGTTTTCCTATCCCCTACACTTCCTATTGGGAGTTTAGAGTTATAGGCTTGGTTCGATGCAAATTATCTCTCTGACCATAGCCTGGATTCATTAATACTGAGCAGTTGCTAAATAGTGATACTCCAATTCTTTTTCTGTTTATTAGCTGGAATACTTCCACAAAGAGACTATGCCCCTCATCAGCTACATGGCTCACTTAGGTTCAGATCATACAGAAAAGATGGGTAAATGGTGGAGGATTTCTCTCTATTTACCACTTTTCTCAACAATGTGTTCATTCCATAGCATCCACGAAAGGTGACCAATAAAGTTTATGTTGTTGCATCGCTATGAATTATGGATTTTAAACATATTTGATCTGTTTCAACCCATTGAAACAGTTATTGCATTATCTTTGCCAGGTGGGGGCTTATGCAGGTTGACTTCTTTCGTGATCTTGGTGGTCACCAAGAGCTGTGTTGCTATTTGGTAAGGCAAGATGTCCCAGGCTCATCTTGGACTCCTGGTTCCTTTGGTGAGAAATGATATTTAAGGCCATAAGCTGGGTGTGCCAGACATTTTATGCTTTTCATCTCCTGAGTCGTGAGGAGAAGAGGACCGGGCATTATCAACCCACTTGTAGATGTGCTGGTAAGATCCAGCAGCAGTGTGCCGTGTTCTATCCTTGCACCTTTTTCTCCGTGTAGCCAGCCAGTACTGCTGGGACAGTGCAGTCAGCAAGGGACTGGTGACTTCTGCTCAGTCTGGGCATTGGATGCACTTGTTTCCTCATGGAACTTAAGGGGAGACCACCTCAGCTACAGATGGTGGCCTGACATTGTGGAAAGAAGCAAGGGCATCAAGCTCACTGACAACCTAAATCCAGGTCATGGCCAGCCACTTATTAGCTCTGAGCCATGGCCTAGTTATTTAAACTCTTTGAGCCTCTGTCTCTTAATCTGTAAAATGGAATGAATAACATCTATCTAATACATTTTTTTATGGGGATTAAAATGGATGATCTTTTCTAGCTTACGGATAACCCGAAAAGAGCCTAGCGTAGAACCAGATACACATTAATATAGACCATTACCTCACACCCTAAAATAGTAAATTGGGGATGATTATTTTAATCCTAGATAGTAATTAGATACCCTACTTCTAATTAAATCAAGCATCACGCTGCTGTGAAAACAAACAAATAATGAGGAAGAAGTCCAAATAAGGGAACATGTGAGCTGTTCGCTGGTCTGGTTTTATCCATTAGATTAAGGTCTAAAACATTTCTGGGTTTTTTTTTGCGGTACGCGGGCCTCTCACCGCTGCGGCCTCTCCCGTTGCGGAGCACAGGCTCCGGACGCGCAGGCTCAGCGGCCACGGCTCACGGGCCCAGCCGCTCCGCGGCATGTGGGATCTTCCCGGACCGGGGCACGAACCCGTGTCCCCTGCATCTGCAGGCAGACTGTTAACCACTGCGCCACCAGGGAAGCCCTAAAACATTTCTGCTTTTGGATAAATTTGTTAAGGTAAACACCTTCCCACTTCTCATCTCCCAATACATTAGTGGTTAGCATATAATAAACCTTCAATTTATGAAATCAGGCAGGAGTCCATTTCATAAGCATGAACCTAAAAAGGCCACGTCCAGATGGAAGGGCACCTGAGACCAGTAGATTTCCAAGAGTTTCCAGCATGGTGCCGTCTTTGTCCCTGTTTTGTCATGTTTATTCCCCTGTGGGAAGGTACCTTCTTCCACCCCTGTTTCACCTTTCTAGTTTGGCCCAGTGCAGTGATTCCTTACTATCCAAAGTTCTATTCTTTGACCCTGTTTCTCACACTCATAAAAATCCCCAGAAGTAGGACTGGGACCATTGCCTATGTAAATATTTGTACATGAAATCAAGCCTGTGACCAGCACTCTTATGCCTTTTGAAAAAAAAAAGAAAATCAAAGATCCCAAAGGAAGAAATGAATGCAGGTAGAAGTATTCTGTGTATCACATCGTCAAAATGCAGGTAATACATTCTGAGGCTCAACTGTGGGACCCCTACCTACAGTGCTATGTACACATATCTGTTCACACTTACCTCACCACACTGCATTCTTCGTTTAGTTGACTGAGAGCAAGGACTATTTTTTTTTAATGTTAAGTGGCAGTGGTGTTACATGAAAGCTTAAAGATACTTCTTTAATGGTGGTCACCGAGATGTGTTAAGATTCCTTCCAAAAGACTTGTTTTCATTTTAAAATAACATATCTGAATTGTACAAAATTTAGAAAATAATGACAAGAAAAAAGATAAACGATCCTCTCATCACCTATATAACTACTGTGAGCACTTTGCTTTCTTCCTATACATAATGAAATTTTAGAAAGTTTACACATTTTCAGTACTGTGTTTTTCTTAATCTAACATGGTATCATAAACATTATGTTGGTACATAGTTATTATGGTCATATTTAAATAATTGCACTATTTTGGAAACTTAGATTATTTCCTGTTTTTCTGGAAATAATAGCACCATAATAAATATGTTAGTGCATATAATTTTTAAATGAATTTTGAATTCTTTCTCCATGAAAAAGTTAAAGATTTGGAATTTCTCTATTAAAGGATATGAATATTTTTATGGATGGTGACACATATTGTCCAGTTACTCATAAAAATTTTATATCATGTTATAACCCCGTCACTCTTATGCATGAATATCTGTCTCACCACACTTTGGTGAGATGTGGGTGTTTTTCTTTAAACTCTTGGGAAAAATGGAATTGCATTCGGTTATCGTTGAGGATAAGCGGTTTTTCATGTTTTGTAACTAGTTGTTCTTCTTTAGGTTATAGAATGATGGATCTTGACTAGATCTTAGCAATCATCTGGCCCAGTGTCCTTCAAATTTTTTAAATCACAGTAGTATGCACTTTTCAAATGAGATTTACACACTCCAGTCTCTTAGAACAGCTACAAATACAAGTGCTCTGATTGGAGTGGGAGTGGAGAGTCCCGTAAGCCCTGCCACTCAACTTTCCTTCAACTCGTGACACTGCTCCATGAAACCCCTGGTCTCTGGGAAAGAGTTTGCAAATCACCCATTTTCCTCTAGCGTGGTCTTACCCCCTTCGTAGACATTCCTGCTGAATCCCTGCAGGAGTAACTTAGTGACCTGTGGAAGCACAGCCTGTGTGATCAGAAGGTACAAAGTGCTATGAGGGATGCCAAGGACCACCCACAAAATCCCGCTGGGCAGGTAGGCAAGGAGTGGTGTTGAGGAGGTGTGTGTGGGTGGGTGATGGTGCTGGGAATATTTCTGCTGAGGAGGAGATAGAACCTTTCTTTTATAGGACAGCCTTTTACTTTACTGAACAGTACACCTAACATTGGTATCTAAACATTTATCTTGCAAAGTTGAAACAATAATGGGTGTAATGACTTACATCACAAAAAGACCATAGGGTCTCTTTAAGTGGCATCTTCTTGGGAGCTTATTTGCAAATCATTAACTACTTAATAGAGGGAGAAAGAAATAATTGATGTGCTCTGGGCCACTGGTGTTTAGGCAGCAATCAGATATGAAAACAGATCGGGTCTGAAGTTACACTGATTTATGTCTGATTTTGAAATTTTGCCTTTTACTGGCCAGGGAGCTAAAGAATGAAATGATGCAATTTTATATCTAGGGACCTGCCAATGAAAAGTTGTTTCTCCAGTCCATACACACCTGCTGGTGTTGCCTATGCGGTGCGTTTCAATGTGCATACCAGTCCCCTGGGCATCTTGTTAAAATGCACTCTGGGGAGGGAACGGGGCATCTTCATCTCTGACAAACTCCCAGGTGGTACCAATGGTGTTGGTTTCTGGACCACACTTTGAGTGGTGAGGGTCTAGGGAACCTTTCAACAGAATCGAAATTTCCTCCCTTGTTCCTCTCTTGGAACAAATTAGGACCACTTTTTTTCCCCTACAGATAATAGCGTTCAAAAATTAGAATCACTCACTCGAATGAAACAGACACCACTGACCAACTAACTGATCAATAAGCTAACCGAACACAGACACCCCAGAAGTTTCTCTGCCCCTTGCAGTACTCTCATGGTCGTCACCAAATCCCGCTGTCATACTTGCTATCGCTTCACCTCGTAGGCTAAATACAAACAACTCACAGAACTGAAGAGCCACTTAATGAGCAGATGCTGAGCACCGTGTGTGGATTTCTGGGGTTTCTCAACATTTTGGACCGGATTATTCTTTGTTCTGGAGGGCCATCTTGTAGGATGTTTAAGAGCATCTACTCACTAGATGGCAGTAATATTCCAGCTCCCCCCCTCTCCCCCAGCCGGACACTGTTCTGGACAATCAAAAATGTCCCCTGGGGGTTGGGGAATCACCCTGGTGGAGAACCACTGCTCCAGACTGTGCATGGCTTGGGGAGCGAACAGAAAAAACTTTTGAGTGGAGCAAGGAAGAAAGCAACGTTTTCGATTGTCGAACCTCGACATCGACAAAGTCAGGGACAAGGTGCTGGGATCTCTGCTTCAGCCACTGCAGAGTAAGGGCCACTGTACTTGAAGATCTTGGCTGCCACCTTCCAAACTTTGAATGGGTGCGTCTCACTGGGGGAACCCAAAGCATTTGCTGAACCCTGCTTGCAAGGGTGTTCAGAAAATGTGGTGGTTAGTTTTTCACCTCTGCAGCTCTCTAGAAGAGTATGTAATGGACATAGAGTGGGCCAGTCCATAGGTCTACCCCTCCCCTAAGCCTCAGAATTCCCTGGTAGCAGCTACACCTGGAGAAACTGAACTTTGGCTAAATCAAAAGGCCCATTAGAGCTTTTTGTAACAGCAGGGCAATTCTCCTGAATAGTTTTAACGCGATAATTTGCTTCTTTTCTACCAACATAAGTAAGATGAGTTATCACTAGAGAAATATACAAAGCCTATACAAGACATCTCTCACCAGGCCCATCTATGGCTGATGGTTTATGATTAAAAAATGTGCGGACGTTCCATCAGTAGAATGGCCTTTCAACCTGGTTCCTCATGAAAGATTAACAATCATGGCTACTGCTTATAGATGTTTCCTATGTACCAGGGGCTATTTTTAAGGACTTTTTTCTATATTAACTTACTTAAGCTTCACAGTAATCCCCAAATAATGGCTTATACACATGAGAAAACTGAGGCCCCGAGGCCTTAAGTGTGTTGCCCAAGGTCACCCAACCAGGAAATGGTAGGGCTGGGATTCCAACTCATGGAAATTTGGTTACAAAGGCTGTTTTTTAATAACTATGCTATAACTAGGACTCAGTTCAATTTAATCTTATTATTCATAAAAGTAATGTGGTCCTAACAGGGAGAATATGAAAAAAATGCAGAAGTATGTCAATTCAAGGTCTTTATGGTTTGTGAGAAGACATTTAAATATTGTATGAAGGAAAGAAATGGAAAATTCATCTAAGTGAATGGAGGTAGCAGATTTTCACTGAGAAGAATTCAGTTAGATGAAATGAATCTAAGAGGCATAGGCTCTCTGTGATGTCAACCCCTTCACTACGCTATGAAGTCTCCCTTATAATCTGTACCTGTGGTTAAAGGTGGCCCACTGGGGTCACTGGCTAGAATTTAGTCAACTTCTTGCCTGATACCCCTACCCACCTGCAAAGCCTCAGATATAAAGTCATTCATGAAATAGCAAAAGCCTCTCCATGTGTAATTAACAGGAAGGCAGACGCATTTAGGAAAGGACAGAGAAGTTTCATACCCTTTCTCCAAATTAGGAGCCTAAGTTTTTCAATTGAAAGAAAAAAAAATCAAATGGAATATTTTGATCAATAATGTATTTCAGCACTTTTGTGTTTCCTCCTCTGCTCTCTTCTTTCAGAAATTTTGGGATGAGTCTCCCCATTCAAAGATCAAAACAGCGAAGCAACTCTTAATAGCAATTATGAAGTTAATGTATTTGAAAGAGTCTATTGTGGTGGCTATAAATGCTTCTCAGAATATTTCCTACTTTACTTAAGCAAAAGCAGGCCTTCATCTTTGAAAACTTCAGTCTTGAGGACAGGACTAAATCAATGTATCGTTCATGAAAAATTCAGAGTAAGACTTTATCCATTTGGCTTAGAATGTCGTTGTTGTTTTTTTTTTTAATAATTGATTTGTATCTATTTTATAGATTCTGGAAACTTCTAACTGTAACTGGTTTTTTGAGCAAAATAAATTATTCATTGGAAAAAACTAAACGATATAGTGAAAATATCGATGAGTATTCTTGTTATAAAAATTAATGTAATTATGGAATTATGTTTACAAAAATGTGCCTATTTCCTCATTGAAATTGTGAAAATTCATGTCTTCTATGCATGTGCTTTTCGCTTTCTTTCCCAGAACCAGGGCTGGTTCTTGGTCCACCATTTACAAAGGGTGGGTCGGGGTGGTGTGTCAGATGCTTCCGTCTTTTGCCCCATCTAGGCTTTGGGTTCTTCATTTTTAAAGGTAACCTCGGAAGGATGTCTTGGCACTCATAGGATACTGTTCTGCGGTTTAAAACCTGGTTTACTATTCAGAAATAGTCCCTGTCGGTGATAAAAGCAGGGGAAAACTTGTACTGACTCCATTTATGGCTGTCTGAGCAGCCCCAATTTAGGACATTTAGATGGTACAGTCTTTTTCTCAGAGCAAACATACTTAGCCCTGGAGAAGAGGCTGAACCTCGGTGTTCTAACGGTGAGATGGCAGGGTTCATCGTTCCTCAGAGGAGCCAGTGATCGGGAACTTAGCACAAAGCTGACTCGTAGCACAGTGCTCAGTGTACTATAGCAAGAAGGAAGAGCCACTGCTAATCATCAGTAGCAGGAAACCTCGTCCTCTCTCAGCAAGACCGCAAGGTGATCCAGGGCTCTGGTTAGCAATTTCATGGCTCTCCTTTCCAGAAATTCTCTCCCACTTGGGATTGTCACCCCCTCGCCAACTTCTCTTTTGATTAGATGCCCACTGTCTTAGGTTCATTCCTCCCCTTGCTTCCCCTTCCTCCCCCCTCCCCCCTTTCTTAAGAGAGAATCTCAGGGCTTTGACTCTTGCTCTAAGCACTGTTTTGGACAACAGTCCACAGGTTGCGTGTAACTGCGTCATCCAGGGCACTTAGGAAACTGAGGTCCCTCAGTCCCAGTTAAGACTTGGATCGGGTTCTTGTTTTAACAGACTCTTTTTTATATTTAAAATTTTTCTTTATTATTTTCTTTTATTTTTAAAATTTTTAACAGAAGTACAATTGATTTACAATATCATGTTAGTTTCAGGTGTCCAGCACAGTGATTCAGTTATACATATATATATCTTTTTCATATTCTATACCTTATAGCTTATTACAAAATATTGAGTATACTTCCTTGTGCTGTACACTAGGTCCTTGTTGGTTATCTATTTTATATATAGCAGCGTGTATATTTAACAAACTCTTGAGCTGATTCTCAGTGCTCTAAATTTTAAGAGTCAATGCTCTAGGTACGAATGATTCCTCAACTTTAAACATAAAATAATACTTAAAAGGGATACATGGTTTTAGGTCAAAAACATGGAGCTTAAATTCCGTATTTCAGGCGTTAGGAAGAAGGCAGGAGAGTTTGAGACACTAGTGGGAACTCTGGAAATTCCACCCAAGTTGTTATTCACCTTCTCCGTCTACTTGCAAAACCGGCCTCACCAGACCCAGTGATTTCTAGCACCGTCCTCCCCAGACAAGCCATTTCGGAGGTTAGTGACCTCTCTAGAAATGAGTTATTCAGGAGTGACAAATCTTTCAGAAGTCATAATTCAAGATCTTCGGGCAGGGAGGGGTGTGGAATAGTGACCAGACTAAATCCCAACTTTTAATTGGAGAACGCTAACTTAAAAACTTTGGAAAATATCAAGGCGCTTGCTTGTGTGTGTGCGTGTGATGTGCCTGTGTGTACCAGTGTGTGTGAGTGAGTGATAGGTGTGAATATGAGTGTGTGGCATACGTGTGATTGTGTGTATGTGGGGCGTGTATGTGCTGTGTGTGTGTGTGTGTGTGTGTGGCAGGTTTTGACCTCTGCTGAAACAGCAGTGCAGGTGATGGAAGCCTTCTGTTCAACCACAGAACAGATTGTTTTCCTCCAGATCCCTCAGACGTGGCCAGACCTCTGAGCCAGGGTCTCTATCCCCACCATGATAAACACTGTGAGGCTGACAGATTCCCAAAACGAACTTTAGCTTGGGCGCCTATTTACTGTAAGTTCCTAAGAAAATTATTTGAGAACATAATCTGTGCTCAAAATGCCTCAGTTGGAGTGAGCTGTGGGACGGAAGAGACGATTTGAGTGTTAAATCTGTAAAAATACCATATCACGTCTTTTTGTTTTATTATATCTTTATTGGAGTATAATTGCTTCACAATACTGTGTTAGTTTCTGTTGTACAACAAAGTGAATCAGTTATACATATGCATATGTTCCCATATCTCTTCCCTCTTGCGTCTCCCTCCCTCGCACCCTCCCTATCCCACCCCTCTAGGTGGTCACAGAGCGCCGAGCTGATCTCCCTGTGCTGTGCGGCTGCTTCCCACTAGCTCTCTATTTCACATTCGGTCGACATATATGCATGTCTTTTTTTAAAGATGTTTTTTAGAAGCAACTCAGGCAGCATCAGTAGTATTTTCTTCCCTGGCCAATGTCTACTTGCTCCTTTTTCCTTCGGCTTTTGTTTCTGATCCATCACCCATCATTCCAGGACTTGCTAATCCAGCACACACTTGCTGTTACCAAGTCCAAGCTCATTCTGCTCTTCACTTGACCAGTAAATCGGGAGACGAGGTGTTAGGACATGGAATAGTGACTTTATTCAGAAATCTGGGAGTACAGGAAGATGGCGGACCAGTGTCCCGAAGAACCATCTTACTGGGGTCTGGTTGCTAGTTTCTTTTATAGAACAGAGAGAGGGGGGAGGTGAGTAGGTAAAGTAAAAAGGCCATAGGTTTTGTAACTATCTCCTGGTTTTGCCCGACTCAGGGAGGGGATGTGTTAATTTCTTCTTTCCTGCAGCTGTTCATAGGTAGGCAGGATAAGGATGTTTCCCTGTGAGCTGAACAAAGGTACAGTAAGTCCCTTACGTGCGAACCTTCAAGTTGCAAACTTTCAGAGATGAGAACGTGCGTTCCATCAACGTCAGGCATGAGTGACATTGCAGCTTGCAGTCCGTCTCCTATTGCTGGCGATCCTTCAGCTCTACCATCTCCCACCTCCTCTCCCTCGTCCAGTCAGTAACGCTTCTTGCCTGTTCACTCGATGCCAGCCCTGATATGCCAGCCGTTGTACTGGACTACTGTACTTTTCAAGGTACTCTACTGTCAGATTAAAAATGTTTTATTTTTTGTATTTGTTTTTTATGTATTATTTGTGCGAAAAGTATTACAGTACAGTACTATATAGCCGATTGTGTTAGTTGGACTTACGAACGTGCTCTCAGAACAGAACTTGTCCGTATGTAGGGGACTTACTGTATTTTAGTTTAATATTCAGGCAGAGGGGGCAGGGTTTCCTGAGATGGGCCATTATGTATGCTTGTAGCTATAGGCAACATCCTTTTAGTGACTAACTTGTAACAAAAGCAACAGAAAGCAAAGGTTAAAGTAAAAGAAACAGATCTAATAGGGAGTCAGATTTGTTCTTCCCTGTTACATCACCATCCTAATGATCCCATGGACTTGGACACAGACCTCCAGGTGGAATATACTGGACTCTTCTCAGGCAAAGAATAAGGACTCTGAACCAGCAGAGGGAGCTTTCTATCCAAACTGAACTGCCTCCGAATTTGCTGCATGGATCCATAGCCTCTCCCCTTTTAAAACTTCAGAATGAATTTTCATGCAGCCTGGCTGAACTTGAAATCCCAGCCTGGCTTGGTGCATCGAATGGCCTGTGTAATTCCAGATCTGAGGCATGTGTTCAAAGCTTCTCACCAGCACCTTCCATGCGGTGGTTTGAGGCTGAGAGAGAAGGCCTAGGACATCCTGTGGGTTGACTTCAGGTTAACTCTCCGAATCCTGTTTCACTGTCCTGCCCTTGTCATAAAACCATGGTGTGAGAGTGGACTCTCTGTGAACTTTCTTGTTCTTTGTTCCTTCATTTATAAAACGAGGCTGCTACAGCTATGTGGTAAGACAAACAATGACCTCAGCAAAAGAATACAATGCCGTGCTAGAGCCAAAACCAGGATCAGAGAATCACAGCATCTTGAAGCTGGAAAGAGATGGGAGGGGGCACCTGATCCAGCCCCCATCTGAGAAGGCAGAACAGCTTCCAGGATGGAAGGGCGGTTTTCCCTTGGCAGCCAGCCCAGGACTTGGGATCTCAGCCTATTGTTATCCAGGATATTGGGTTTCTGCAGCCTTGTGTGTGTGACCCCGTGGAGCCCCAGTTTTTGACTCTGGGACAGGGAAAATGAGCTCTCTGATGTGGCTGATGCATGACCCCTGGGTCCTCCCACGAAACAACACCATTTCAACTTTTCTCTGTTTCTACTCCATCTGCAGAATTCACTTGTTTTATGTGCTCATTCATTCAGCAAATACTTTTGAGTTCTTCCTGGGTATCAGTTACTGGGCTCCATAGTGGGGCTGTTGCCATGAGATATCACTGCCTTTGCACAGCTTACAAAGAAAGCTGGGATGAATGCAGCCCATCTGACCTTCTTACATCTTCACCTGCGTCCACATCCATGGGTATGGCCTTCTGTCTGAATCTTCATACTGCACTTTGATGCCGGTTGAGTTACTGTTTCATTTACTTTCCACGGTGCCATTCATGTAATTCACCAAATATTCCCAACTGCCTTGCAGTTTGCACGTCCTGGCCCTTTGGACTTGAGTGGGGTCACGTGACTAGTTCTGGCCAGTGACCTGTGAGTGTGATGGGTTTTGCTTCTAGGCCAGAGCATTGATCATGGGTTCCAGACTCTCCAAACAAGAACAATTCTGGAGAAGGAGTGATGGCTGCTCCTCTGCCTGGTGTCCGAAGGGACTGTAACAAGCACAGTCTCCTGCTGACACACCAGGACCATGTGTTAGGAATGAGAAAAAAACGACCACTGGGCTGTTTCTTAACCAGGAGCCTATTCCAACTGATTACTCTCTTATAGAACAAGCGGTTTGGCTTCTGCTTTCTCTGGGCTAAGCAATGGGATAAATTCATTTATCTCTTCATGAATCCAGAAATAGGTAGCGAGTGCCTCCTGTGTGTCAGGTGCAGTTAGGAGGTTGCAGCGTGAACACAGAGTCAGTAACTGGCCCCTCACGGTGCTTACTTTCCAGGATCACAATAACCTCCAAATAAAAACAGAAACACAAAGCCCATGGGCTCCACAGTTAATGAGGCTGTTCCTGATAAACCCTGACATTTCAGAGTGTTGTACACAGTACGTGTGGATGACAACACCGGAAACTCCCATACGGTCGTCCAGTAGATTGTGCTCAAAGGACACCTCACGAAGGACTAGGGGACCCACAGCGTATGAACTTACTGGGTACCACTGTCGAATATTTTGAGGCATCAGGTCATATGAGGAAAGGCCTGGAGCTCCCCAAAGCAGTCACGTGAATTCCAAGACCGAGGAGATTCTCCCCACTCATCTGCTTCCCAACTCCTGCTCTCACTCAACTCCATCTAGCCTGTTCTTTCACCACATGGGTGGGGTCAGGAGTTAGTAGGAAACAAAAAATAGTCTTCGCGGGAGTAGAGGGGACCATCTGTGAAAGGCGGGGTGGTCTCTTTCCCCTTTTTCCAGGCACGAAGGTGAGAATGAAGCTCACAGAGAATGACTGTTATTGTTATTTAGAATCATCTTCAGGGGGACTTCTAATCCTCTGCTTTCTAGTCTGTGTGGCCTTGGCAAGTCACTTCCCCTCTTTGAGCCTCAATGTCTTCCTCTAAAATGGGAATACTAGCTACCTTACGGCATCACTGTAAAGATGGGAGGCAATAGGAAGAGTGCCTGACCACGCACAAAGTACTTACTGGTAGCCATTATTTTATGGAGGTAGAACATCTTGCTCCAAGGGTGTTAGAATCTGTTGTCTCCTTTCTTATTTACAACACTCCCAAAGGGGGTGGCGGAGAGGCACTGGCATTGTTGTCATTCCCCCAAATAAGAAAGATGCACACAGTCTACATAATACTACCTTCTTGTTATTAGGTCACTGTGTTTTTTTCTTGAGACATCTGCTTTCTCCTGAACATCAACTTTTCTATTTCAAATAAAGAAACATCTGTAAAGGTGATGTCTGATTGAGCAGAGAAGTGGCAAGCCTTTTAAATACCTGGGTCATGGGTGTTCTTTTTTTTTTTTTTTTTATGGGTGTTCTGAATGCCAAGTTCTGGGTTGTGTTTGGGACTCATGAATTAAGAAGTACTTCTAATGCAACAAACTCACAGATATAGAGAACAGACTTGTTGCCAAGGGGGAGGTGGGATAGGGGAGGGATGGATTGGAAATCTGGGATTAGCAGATGCAAACTATTATATATAGAATCGATAAACAACAAGGTCCTACTGTATAACACAGGGAACTATATTTGATATCCTGTTATAAACCATAATGGAAAAGACTATGAGAAAGAATATATATATACACACTTATAACTGAATCACTTTGCTGTACAGCAGAAATTAACACAACATCGTAAATTAACTATGCTTCAATAAAATAAATTTAAAAAAAAAACAAAGATTTTGGTGCCAATGGCTTTAAAGTCACTAGCTATTCATCCGTTCAACTAAAAAAAAAAAAAAGAAAGAAATGCTTCTAATGGTACTTATTAGTTGGTACATTAAGGAACTTAACATCTAGTCCAAGTATTTAGACCTATCCCACCTGTGGTTGTGGACTCCTAGGAACAGACATAAGCCTAGAAGGTGTGAACTTGTGACTGCTCACCTGAGCTGAACCTGTGGGCAAGACCTGTGGGCTGCCCTTTCTCAAGAACTCAAACTGGTTCTTAAGTTTATTCTGTGTGGGAGGTATCCTGGACTCCAAATCCTTAAGCAAGCATCCAGGTTAGAGTTCATGGTAGTTTATACATGAAAGCAACCTTGACCATTTACTTTTTCTTTTTGAGGTGTTGGTTAAGGAATGATGGCCACCTGGGCACATTATACTATGGAAGACCTATTGCTTTCTAGAAAATGGTTCCTTCCTTTACATATGTCATGAAACTATGTGTAGGTGTCGGCCTTTGGTATTTTAGATGATGAATAATAAGAGATACTGAATCGAATCAATGCTTTTTGTTATCGCGCTAATGGAGCGTTGGACATTATTGCTCTAATGCCCTTAAAATAACTGAGTGAAAAATGAAAAACCCTCTTTCTGTTCAACTACAGCCAGTTAGCTTCCTTATATAAAAGATGTAGGTTCTTTTTTTTATTAGGCTACAAAACTATTTCAAGAAAATGAAAACCAAATGTATACCAAACAAGCCCATGTGTCATTGGTCCATGCCTTTGGGCTCCAGGGCAGAGATCAGCCAAGTCTCCCTCTTTCCTTTGTGCCTTGAGGTGGAAATAAAATATATACCTGTTAAGAACATGCTTGTGTCATTGGATTAAATAAATGATGTATTAAAATAGCCCCAAGCATTTTGAATGGAACCATTCCAGTGTTTGGTTAAAAGCTACTTTAACAATAAACACAGGATCATTAAGCTCCATATACTTACTGTGGAAGAGAACAGTTCTTTATAGAGATTAATCTTAGTTTTTAAGAGTCCTGAAATCGGAATATCTCTGATTTCTTGAAGTCTGTTGAGCAAGGGCCTGTGAATCTCTTAATCGCCAATGCTCATGGAATTTAGCTCCAAAATGACAATTTCCGCTTGAAATCAGTAGGAACTATTTACGTACCACAAAAGTCTGTGGGGTAAGAAGTGGATGAAAATATGACCAGAACAGCAAGCAATCAAGGAAAAGAATTAGATGCTACAAATGCATACACATAGTCATCACACACCCAATTTGTAAGGCTAAGTTTAATTCACGGCAAACATGGGCTAGCTAAAAAAAATTTTGTTTCCAAAATTGAGAAAAGTGGTATTCGGTGGAAAAGATTCTGAAGAAACTATCTTTAATTTCCTTGCATATTACTCCTTGAGCCTTGCCTGCTCTCTTTTATTTTATTTTATTTTTTTTCACAGGTAAAATATTTTAATGGAAGTGAAATGACACATGGGGATGTAGCTATCTACCTTACTACGTTTGTTAGTGTGTATATGTCCATGACTCTCTCTCGCCCTGTCAAAGCTCACCCTTCCCCCTCCCCATATCCTCAGTCCTGCTCTCTTTTAAAAGACTGGATTCACGTAATGTTATCTTCCTGGCAAGCTAGGCCACTGTAGCACACATAGTGTAATCAGTAAACAAGCAATGACAGACGGAAGCAAGGCTGGCCGTAATCCAACAAGAGCCTTCCCTGTCCTCTGTATTTATTAGACCCTTGTTCACATTAGGCTTACCAAAGGCTGAAAGAGGTGCCAAAGGATAGATTTGTTGAATATTCGACGCCCGTTTTTCTCACCATCAAGGCATCAGCTCTGACTAGGAGGAACAGTGTCTCCAGCAGGACCCAGAGCTGGAAGTAGCATTCGGTGGGCGGATGTCAAGTGCACAGATGTGATCTTTGAAGAACTGAAAATCAAATGAGCTAAAGTCGGACCAAACCAGATGCAGAGCCTCCAGGCTCAACCAAATGGACTGTAAAGAAGCAGCTGTTCTGCTAAGGCAAAGGGATCCAAAAGTTATCTATTTGACGCTGAAGTTAATAGGACTCTCCCAGCCTCCTCCATGCATCATCTTGAAGCTAACACCCCTTTTCCCTAAGATGAGGAAATCATCTTAGCACGAGTGCTGTAAAGGGATGCAAAGAGGATGACAGTCTGTCAGAGCCTTAGAGATGCAGCATCTTGATGGGTCCAGGGTCTGGGGGACGAGGTACTCATGCCCCAGGCTCATTCACTCAGTTTATCAGTTCACCCAGAGGTAGTTCACTTCAAGGGAAGTGATTCAGGCTAACCCCAAGTTTGTAAACCAGAGAGACAGTGTTTTCCCAGCGGTGCCCACGCCTCCCTTTCTTCGTGTGAACTTGCCTGGGGAACCAAATTTGCTTTCAAGGGATTGCTTACTAAGCCTCAGAAATGGAGCAAACATTTTGAGGACTTGTCATTCAG
>NW_020175837.1:2499470-2554073 GCF_003031525.2 Neophocaena asiaeorientalis asiaeorientalis | reverse complement strand
TGAACCTCTCCCTCCTTCACTTTAAATGCAGCTTTCTGGAGAGAGCTTGGGAGGCCCCGTGGTCTGTCTCACTTGACTTGAAGGGTAGAACCACTGATACAACTTTACCTGTGTCCCCATGTCCTGCCTACGAAGAAAGTCTGAGATCCTGTCTGTCTCTTCTGCATTTGCTTTTTTTCAATTCAGTTTACTTTCATGGCATGTCTTAGTGTGGGCCTGTTTGATTTCATCTTCTTTGGGATCCTCCATGCTTCCTGTACCTGGATATCTGTTTCCTTCTTCAGGTTTGGGAGTTTTACAGCCATAATTTTATCAAATACACTTTCAACCCCCACTTCTCTCTTCTCCTTCTGGGACCTCTATAGTGTGGATTTGGTACACTTGATGTTGCCCTAGAAATCCTTTAAGCTGTTCTCATTAAAAAAATTTTTTTTTCTGTTCTGATTGGGTGATTTCCATTATTCTGTCTTTCAGATTACTTATGCCTTCTTCTGTATCAGCTAGTCTGCTGTTAATTCCTTCTAGTGTGTTTTTCATTTCAGGTATTGTATTCTTTAGTACTCTTTCTTTTTTATATTTTCTAGTTCTTTGTTTAAATTCTCACCGTGTTCATCTATTCTTATCCCTATTTCAGTTAGCATTCTTATTACTAATTCTTTGAATTTTTTATCTGGTAAATTGTTTTTTCTGTTTCAGTTGTTGTCTTTTTCAGGGGTTTTCTCTTGCTCGTTCAATAAGACGAACTCCTCTGTCTTCTCATTTTCTTAACTTTCTTTGTTGTATGAAATTATGTGCAATAGTTACCTATTGAGGTCTAGAAGGGGTGTCCTTATGTAGGAGTGTCCTGTACAGTCTGTGTGTGCCCAGTGCCTTTGGTAGGACAGCTGGATTTGATGTGAACACAAGTCATGGCTTTCCCCAGGTGTGCTGGCAGCGATCACCTTGGGAGCAGGTGGGCCTAGAGATGGAGGGGCTAGGGCCAGAGCCATGTGTGAGCCAGGGCTTCTCCTCTGCTCATTGGCCATCACTGCCCTATTTGGGTTGGGGATGGGTTCCAAGTTGCTCAAGTAGAAGACCTGAGGGTTGGGTCCAAGCTAGCTGTGCTTCCCACCCCTGCCCCAGCACTGGCACTCTTGCCCTAGAGGGGAGCAGGGCTGGTACAGGCACTTGGCATGGGTCTGGGTGCAGGCTGTGGTGGTCCAGCTGCAGCCAGAGACCCGGATTGCTTCTGATGCTCTGCCTGTATAAGCTCCGGTAATGGCTGCTCTGCCCTGCTCTGACGTCACTTCAGGTCTGAGCCACCTTTGTGCCTCACAGCCGAGTTCTCTTCTAGGTCACAGCAGCTCTCACCCCAGTGTGGAGCTGCACTGTGGGGCAACTGGGGTCAGCGAGCTTGCTCTGTTCAGGCCGGCACATGCGCTGCTGCAGTCCCGGAAAACTGGCCAGCAGCCCATTCGGTTTGAATCCTCCCTATCCGCGTGTTTTGGGAATAGGCAAGCATGTGTCCACGCTCCTTACAAGTGTAGTCTAAGCTTCCCATGGCCCTCCTGTTAGTCCCGCCAGCGCTCCAACCAGCCTGGGGAGCTAGGCTGTCCAACCTAGTTGGACTGGGGTCCAACTGGGGTTCCCAGTGTCCAACCCCAGGACTGGGGTGCCCAGTATGTGGCTCAAACCTCACTCCCCAGCAAGGTTCTCTGCTTGTGTGATCTCCCTCCTCTTCTGAGTCCCCTCCCAGAAGCACAGGTCCTGACCTGATTGCTTCTTTTCCCTTCCTACCCAATTCCATGTGGATCTTTCTTACATCCTTGATTGTGCAGGAGTCTTTCTGCCAGTCTCCAGTTAGTGAGAAATTGAGAATTTTTCCGCACGTAGATGTGCATATTTTTTGGCTGGGCGGCATGCCGGATCTTAGTTCCCGGACCAGGGATCAAACCCATGCCCCCGGCAGTGGAAGAGTGGACCTCCAGGGGAGTCCCCGTGTAGATGTAATTTTGATGTGTTTGTGGGGGGAGGTGAGCTCTGCATCCTCCTACTCTACCATCTTAATTTTTATTAATTCTCTCACTCTAGCCCTCCTGCTCTGGCTCTTTCCATGCATTATTTTCTTTATATAAAGGTTTTATTTATTTATTTATTTTTTACATTTGTTCCTGTCTATGGATTGTCCCAGTCAAGAGGTACTGGATCTGATAGTATCCAAAAGTGCTCTTGTGAGGAAGACTAGAACCCAGGACGCTGCTGGACGAAACCCCAGTAGGAAGTAGGATAACAGGCTGCAACATGAAGAGTCAAATCTTTTCTCCAAAGGAGTGATGAGTGGAAAGAGCACAGACAGAAGGGATTTAAATGCTACCAAAACTTAATATCCCATAAGACTATCTGGCTGAAATTCAGGCTCCATCTCTAAGTAAAATTGCAAGATTTGACATATAAAAATATAGGATTTCAAATACTGCATGGGACATCCCATCTGTTAAAAAAATTCCTTGTTTATCTCAAACTCAAGTATAACTGGGCTTCCTCTTAGTCTAGAGATTAGGGTGTATCAGGCAACCTTATCTCTAGAGGTTGTAACCCAGGGGTTAGTAATCTATCAGGTAGAAAACGGTTTCAACCAAAGCTGTCCTCTACATTGGAGACAGTGCAGTGTTTTCAGAGGAAAGAAGTGCCACCTTTAGATAATATTTCTTAGACCTGAAAACATATTTGTTGCTTCAAAAGCTCGTATTTCTGATCAAATTAGGCCAGCTCTGCCCCACACTCTTTCTAGTTGGATGTCCTTGAACTTAAGGTCGCTTATCTATCCAAGTCCCAGTTTACTCATCTCTAACTGCTTCGAGGACTGAATGGTGACTTATAAAAAACAGTACTTCACAAACTTGTAAAGTGCTGTACAGACATAAACTATTATTATTATTTCCTCACTAATTTTCTTTTTAATCTCTTTTCTACCAGAATAATGATGCATGTTTTGATGTATTTTTAGTCTACTATAACCCTGTAGACTTTTCAGAAAAATATTGTATTCTTTTACAAGGAATGACATCTCACTGGGCACCACTTAACACGTGTTCCAAATTTATTTCCCTCCAGGAAGTCCTATCTCTCAACTCCTGGAAAATCACAGACATTTGGGCTTCAGATAAACATAGAAAATGCTTCCAAAACTTTTCTTGCTTCTCTGACCCAAGTAATGAACTGCATAAATTTTCCAAATCTCCAGTATTTCCTGTTGACTCCACATCGCAGGAGGCCACTTGGTCACTGGATCACAGGTGATCTCACGTGGCTTTATTGACACTCTGTGGTGGTTGAGAGGTCAACAGATTCATGGGTCCCACAAAATTCCCTCCATAAGTGGTCAGCCAGTGGACCACAGCTGACTCCAAACCCTGCCACCACCAAAACAAAACCCAAAAAACGTTTCAGGGTTAACTGTAGAAAATGTTCAACGTGCAGAAAAGTATGATTAAGGAATTAGAAGTAATCAGAAAGCTCACCACCTAAAGAAAACCACTGGTGGCATATATATATAGTTATAGTTATAAAATTTTTTATAGAGTTGGGATCATATATCATACTGTGGAATTAAGAGTTTTTTTCAGGCTATTTCATAGTTTTCAAAACAATAAAAAAATAATTATCTTTATACTAGTCTATCATATGGATGCGCTCTGGTTTATTCAAGCATTTTCTATATTCTGAGGCATTTTAAAGCATAGTACATCCATTAAACAGGTACTATTCCAGGGATATGTTCCAAGTGCATATTTATTTTTGTGTTCCTAGTTTTTCCCCATCCTATGGCAGGACCTGTGGCTTCTCTGTTATGTCCTAGGTAATAGAAGGTCCTGGGACTTTCCATTTGATAATTAGAATGCCTAGTCTGGTGTGTATTTCAAAACCTCTGAACTGGATTTAGAGTTAAATCTCCTTTACTAGCCGATAGCAGGCAAGAAGCTTCAGTGTGGAAAGTGAGGGTGGCTTCTCCCTGTTGTGCATTTTGGGCCTGGTTGCTGTTGAAAGCTGAGGATTTTCTCCAAGAGCACTTCCTGGCTTCTTCAGAGGGTCCCCTGCTGGACCTTCTGACTACGCCCTTGACATGGTAGCGCCCCCCACGCCACGCTCCATCTCACCTGGACTCTCCCTGTTCCCTCACCCTGTGACAGGTGTCCTCTTGGATAGGATCCAATAAAAATGACCTCAGGCCCATGTTCCTTCTCAGTAGGCCACATCCAATCTTTGAGCATCCAGCAGCTTGGACAAGCTATCACTCTGCTCAAGGCTTTGCACGAACTTACACTTTCATCTCTCTTTGGTAAATATCTAACAGTGGAAAGGCTGGTTCATGTTGATGATTTTACATTCCCACATGTAGGAGAGTTCAGGTTAATCTAAATACCCACCAACTCTTGGCGTGGTGTCTTTTAAATCTTAACCATTCTACTAGATGTGTCGTGGTATGTGTAGTGACTGAAATTTGCATTTTCCTAATGATTAATGATGTGACAGTTTTCTTGTGACTCACAGCCAGAGCATAGAAGGTTAAGGAGGCAGAAGTTTTGTGTGTCCAGTTTGGGGCAGGGAGAGCCCAGAAGTGCTGATAGAACTATACGCTGGAAGGCCCAGGAAGAGGAGGCCGAGGGAGGGACTGAATTCATGAAGATCACGGTGGGAGCTGCATACTCTAGCAGTTGGTGTCAGCGTGACATCTCAAAGACCAGACACACCTTGGGAAACATCAGTTAAAGGAGACCAGTGACCTGGGGAATCAGGGAGACCTTTATGCCCAGGGGACAGCATGGAGGCCAGAATCCTCTCCTCTGCTCCTCTGAGGATGTGTGAAAGGAAAAAAAGTAGAGTAGGACCCCCACTGGAGAAGAATCATTCCTAAAAGAGAGTCTGAATTTTGAGTTGACCATATATTCACTCAAAAGAGACTGCTTTAAAGCCAAAGGAATGAACACAACACAGAGGATAGATATGAACAAGCTCACTGGGAGCGAAGGGGTGAGGACAGTTGATTACATAGGAGAGGGAACACTGTTGATGCCTGGGTGCCACGTGACCCTTGCGACATGATGGTTTTATGAGTGAGTCAGCCAGGTTGAAAGCCAGATCAAGAATGAGCAACACACTTTTGATCAAGTCAGAGTATATTCTCAACTAATCTCTCTAATCTCCTTCTATAAGTCTATATTTAAGACAACTTGTATAGCTGTGTTTTTTAAATTTGATTCCAAGTCAAGAGCCTTATGTTTGTGCATTGTGTTTATCTTGTTGAATATGGAATATATATATATATATATATATATTAAATTTTTATTGGGGTGTAGTTGATTTACAATGTTGTGTTAGTTTCAGGAATACAGCAAAGTGACTCAGTTATACATGTACACATATCCACTCTTTTTTAGATTCTTTTCCCATTTAGGCAATTACAGACTATTGAGTAGAGTTCCCTGTGCTACACAGTAGGTCCTTATTAGTTATCTATTTTATATCTAGTAGTGTGTATGTGTCAATCCCAATCTTCGAATTTATCCCTCTCTCCCCTTACCCCCTCACCCCAGTAACCATAAGTTTATTTTCTACATCTGTAACTCTATTTCTGTTTTGTAGATAAGTTCTGTAGACTTTTTTAAACTTTATTTATTTTTAACATCTTTATTGGAGTATAATTGCTTTACAATGGTGTGTTAGTTTCTGCTTTATAACAAAGTGAATCAGCTATACATATACATATATCCCCATATCTCTTCCCTCTTGCATCTCTCTCCCTCTCACCCTCCCTATCCCACCCCTCTAGGTGGTTACAAAGCACCGAGCTGATCTCCCTGTTCTATGTGGCTGCTTCCGACTAGCTATCAGTTTTACATTTCGTAGTGTATATATGTACATGCCACTCTCTCACTTTGCCCCAGCTTAACCTTCCCCCTCCCCGTGTCCTCAAGTCCGTTCCCTAGTAGGTATGCATCTTTATTCCTGTCCTGCCCCAGGCTTTTCATGACCTTTTTTTCTTAGATTCTATGTGTATGTGTTAGCATATGGTATTTGTTTTTCTCTTTCTGACTTACTTCACTCTGTATGACAGACTCTAGGTCCATCCACCTCACTACAGAAATGAAATAACTAAATAACTAAATTTCATTCTTTTTATGGCTAAGTAATATTCCATTGTATATATGTCACATCTTCTTTATCCATTCATCTGTCAATGGACACTTAGGTTGCTTCCATGTCCTGGCTACTGTAAACAGAGCTGCAGTGAACATTGTGGTACATGACTCTTTTTGAATTATGGTTTTCTCAGGGTATATGCCCAGTAGTGGGATTGCTGGGTCGTATGGTAGTTCTATTTTTAGTTTTTTAAGGAGCCTCCATACTGTTCTCCATAGTGGCTGTATCAATTTACATTCCAATGAACAGTGCAAGAGGGTTCCCTTTTCTCCACACCCTCTCCAGCATTTATTGTCTGTAGATTTTTGATGATGGTCATTCTGACTGGTATGAGGTGATATCTCATTGTATTTTTGATTTTCATTTCTCTAATGATTAATGATGTTGAGCATTCTTTCATGTGTTTGTTGGCAATCTGTATATCTTCTTTGGAGAAATGTCTATTTAGGTCTTCTGCCCGTTTTTGGATTGGGTTGTTTGTTTTTTTGATATTGAGCTGCATGAGCTGCTTGTATATTTTGGAGATTAATCCTTTGTCAGTTGCTTCATTTGCAAATATTTTCTCCTATTCTGAGGGTTGTCTTTTGGTCTTGTTTATGGTTTCCTTTGCTGTGCAAAAGCTTTTAAGTTTCATTAGGTCCCCTTTGTTTATTTTTGTTTTTATTTCCATTTCTCTAGGAGGTGGGTCAAAAAGGATATTGCTGTGATTTATGTCATAGAGTGTTCTGCCTATGTGTTCCTCTAAGGGATTTCTAGTGTCAGGCCTTACATTTAGGTCTTTCATCCATTTTGAAGTTACTTTTGTATATGGTGTTAGGGAGTGTTCTAATTTCATTCTTTTACATGTAGCTGTCCAATTTTCCCAGCACCACTTATTGAAGAGGGTGTCTTTCTCCATTGTACGTTCTTGCCTCCTTTATCAAAAATAAGGTGACCATATGTGTGTGGGTTTATCTCTGGGCTTTCTATCCTGTTCCATTGATCTATATTTCTGTTCTTCTGCCAGTACCATACTGTCTTGATTACTGTAGTTGTGTAGTATAGTCTGAAGTCAGGGAGCCTGATTCCTCCAGCTCTGCTTTTCTTTCTCAAGATTGCTTTGGCTATTCAGGGTCTTTTGTGTTTCCATACAAATTGTGAAAGTTTTTGTTCTAGTTCTCTGAAAAATGCCAGTGGTGGTTTGATAGGGATTGCATTGAATCTGTCGATTGCTTTGGGTAGTAGAGTCATTTTCACAATGTTGATTCTTCCAATCCAAGAACATGGTATATCTCTCCATCTGTTTGTATCATCTTTAATTTCTTTCATCAGTGTCTTATAATTTTCTGCATACAGGTCTTTTGTCTTCTTAGGTAGGTTTATTCCTAGATATTTTATTCTTTTTGTTGCAATGGTAAATGGGTGTGTTTCCTTAATTTCACTTTCAGCTTTTTCATCATTAGTGTATAGGAATGCAAGAGATTTCTGTGCATTAATTTTGTATCCTGCTACTTTACCAAATTCATTGATTAGCTGTAGTATTTTTCTGGTAGCATCTTTAGGATTCTCCATGTTTAGTATGATGTCATCTGCAAACAGTAAATTTTGCATTTCTAACAAGATCCCAGGTGGTGTTGCTGTTCTAAGAACCACACTGTGACAACTGTTGACTTAAAGGATGAAGCTTCAAGTCCTTATATGGTGTGCATTGTCTTTATGATCTGACCTCTGCCTGCCTCCAGATGATGGAGTCTTATACTCAAGCCATGTGGAACTCTTAACCGTTTCCCAAATTTCTGATGCTCTTTTATGCCTTCATGCAAGAGCTGCAGTTCTTGTGTCTGCAGGAAAATTTCTGATTCTCCCTTCAACATTCCTTTCCCCCATCCCATTCCTCCTGCTCTAAGCAGAGAGGCGCCTTTGCTCTGCTGTACGTCAGCAGTCACTGTGCTGACTGTCCACGTGGGTATATCATGGACAGCAAGTGACTTCATCTTTCATCTGTGTCTTTTCAGGGCCTAGCACACTCTGAGCCTTCAATAGTTGGTTCAGAGGATACGTTCATTATTTGCTCTAAGTAGATACATGGTTGCTTGTCATGATTCCTGTTATCTGGATAGAATTTCAGAATGAGTGAGGGACTTTTCCTTCCAATGCCTACAAGTTGTCTTAAAAAGGCATGCTACTGGTCCCAAAGAGAACCAGACTAGAGGCAGAGGTACATCATTGTCGATCCATTTCTACAGGTGGGAAAACAAGTCAAAACATATTCTTTACTGAATCAGCCTTTTGATTTTTGCCTTTAATGAACAGGTCTCTAAAGGACATCTTCAGCTCTAAAGCTATCACCATAATATTTTCTACATAATGAGATAATCTTTTGTAAAGAGCGATGGTAGCTTAAGGAAGAGATCCATTAGTATTTGGGCTTTTGTTTTTCCACTTGATTGCATATGACCAAACATTGATTGGGTTAGAAAATGATGTGAAAATGAGACTACAAACACAGATGTATAGTTGAAAGATTCATGAAAAAATATCCAAAGTTTTGGGGTCAGTTTTTGGTCCACAGAGCCCTGCTTTGGGGTGTGTGTATGTGTGGTACATGTGAGTCTGTGTGTGTCTGTGTGTGTGTGTGGCTGTGGGTCGGGGAGGAGGTTGTGGGGAAGAAGAGAGGTTTCTTGAGGTTTCTCCCTCGAGGCATCATGCACACCCACATAAAATCCAAATATAATAAATTTTGGAATGCAAGCACAGATTATCCATCTAGCTGCAGAGGTGGAAGGCTGCCTTCAGACATGGGAAATGACAGATAATTACCCAGTCTTTTGACAGCATGTCTGCTACCTAATAATTCAAACATGGGTATGAAGAAGAAAGCCAAGAATCTTGATGAAGTTAGAAGAGGAGCCCAACAATTTGTCTCCACCTTCTGCATTGGAGTCTTTTCTTCTATATTTAGCTGCAGGAGTGGTAAAAGGTGGCCAAGCAGAGAAGAGCTCAGATGCTTAGGAGGACTGCAACTTTATCTTTCAGCCCATGCTCAGTGCCTTTTTCTGCAAATGATAAGTGCAACTCCAAAGAATAATGGAATAACGACAATCCGTTCCATTTGCAGAGTGCTTCAGAAGTTAAAAGAGGTCTCACTTATTTCTGAGAACAACCCTGCAGTGGAGGCAAGATGCACACCGTTGTTTCTCTTTTACAGATGAGGGCCTACAAGGCCGTGCAGAACGGTCGCCGGCATAGCTAATAGCAATTCATGTCTCCGATTCCTTGTCCACACGTCCCATTTTAAGATTAAAATTCAGTGCTCCCTTTAGATTCATGGGGTTGGGTGTTTAATAAGTACCTGAGCAGTTTTATTTGGAGTAATTTGATTAGTGCAGATGGAGTTCACAAATTCCTTTTACATCAAAAGGAATTTTTAAGGAAAGAATTACATAGGTACTTGTCTCAAAACTTCCCTTGATTCTGCTTCCTTTTACTCACACATTCTTTATTTATTACCTTCCTTTCCTTCGTATGATCTGATTTAACAAATCTCGAGTGATACATAAATCACTATTGTCAGCATCACCAGCCCTTGTTAGGAGCTGGAGTCCATCCAGGGGCCTCAGATGCATTGTGACATTCCTATCCCACTGGTTATCTGGTTTAGGGCCCCAGAAAGAAATGTATCATTCAACTGTTTGATAAATATTGTTAATGTTTTCCTGGGTCCCAAGTGAACTTAGTTGAAGGATGATGTGTAATGAACTAAAACTCAGTGCCTTGTATTTTCCTTCACGGGAGAACCAAATAATTATTCGGTTTTATTATTTAAAGAATTTGATGAAAATTCTTTAAAAACTATTTTTGAGTCTTTTATATTACACATCAAAGCAGCATGAGTCCTTTCCACCGTCCTTTTGGTTGAGATGAATATAAAGAATAATTCTCAAATGGACTTCTCTTTGTCACAGTTGATAATGCCAACACCGCTGTCTCTGGGGCAGAGGAAAAGAGCAAACTTTCCTAAATTCTTCTCCACAACCGTTTCCCTTCAGCCAGGTTCAAATGAGCTCACACTGGCGTTCTCATTCTTTGAGAAGCAGCCAGGACTTTTGGGAAAGGCATCAGGCGTCGCCGCTGGGTATGTGCCCGTGTCCTGGGGGCATGGCCTCCTCAGAGTCCTGTTCAGCCTCTCTGGGCTCGTCATTCTTCAGAGGTGAAAACCGTGGAGAAAGGAGGTCTCCTTTTTATCCTCCCTTTCCCAGGATACTGAGAACAGCCCTGAACCACTCTGTGCACACAGGCAGTCCTGAGGAAATCGCCTCACCCGTGCCGGGCAGCGTTCAGCATCCAAGGGAAGAAGGAGAATTGAATGAGGACAAAGCATGGCAGGGTCTGTGGCCAACTATTGAATATCTGGCCCCGTGGTCTAAACGTGCTTTCTCTTTCTCACCTTCATGCTTTTTTCTTCTTTTTTTCTCATCCGTCTGAAATTCTCTTCTCATCCCTCTTCCCAAAGCCAGCTTGCGATGCTCCCTGCCCAAGTCCTGGGGACTAACCGTCACCTTCACTTGCACACCTGGGAGAGGGTTTTCCCCGGGGACCAAAATAGCTTCTTCTAGTTGGAACCCAGGGCAAGGCCAATTTGACATAACCATCATTTAATGAAATAATCTAAGGATTTGTGCAGCATCGACTTTTCTTAAATCCCAAATTCCATTTGGAACTGCAAATGCAGTTAATCCTGCAGACCCCCAATCCTGTCGTATTTCACCTCTGCCCCAAAGACCCACTGGTCGTTTAGCTTTTCCTAATGCTCCAGACACCCCCTTTTCTATTCCTTCCTCTTAACTTCCTACTTCCCTCCAAACTCTCCCTGGTGCCCTCTGTCACCCCTGTTCCAATAGAAACAAACTCCTTTGCTGTCTGCTGACTCTTTATTGTCATCAGCTCTCCCCAAGGACATTGCTTCCTCTGCTGATTTTTCAGGGGGGCTCACCTTCCCATGGCTAGCACAGTGAGAGGTCAGGAGAGAAGATGGTATAGCACACCTTCTGTGCTTGTAGCTATAATGCAGCCCTTTAGGTTCCTCTTCTCTCTCTATTAATGCGTTGGTTATCCATCCTCCAGCCTCAATCCTGCCATCAACCAGGGCAATTCCAATGGCCAGTGGGTGACCTAGGCAACAACTTAGCAGCAGAATTCTTTGACAAAGGCAGCCACATTGAACTTCACCTTCATTTCAGCCACCCATAGCCACGGCCTCATCCTGGGACTGGACAGGCCGTCAACCTTTAATATTAACATCCTGCACCTTGGACACGGTGTCTCATTGAAAAAACTCTCCTAATTCCTTTATTCCCATCATGCTTATCTGGCAGCTTCAGGAGCAACTCCCCTTTAATCCTGCAGTTCTCAAGCTTTAATGTTGGTAACAATCACCCGAGAAGCTTGGAAAAATGCAGTTCCCTAAAGCCTGCCTCCATAGATTTCAATTGCCTAGGTATGGGGGCAGTGCCTAGAAGTCTGCACCTCATAGATCTCCAGATGGTTCTGGTCCAGGTCCCACAGACAACTCTGAGAAACTGCTTGAACCCTTTACTTTTTCCCTCAGGGTGTCAGTTTTCTCCTGTTGCACTCTCACATGTAATCAGTGCGGGCTTTTAGCTGTAATTTCAGTCACTCGCTTACTACGATCATTGTGATGGTCACGTTTATGTGTCAACTTGGCTAGGCCACAGAACCCAGATATCTGGTCAAACATCAGTCTCGATGTTACTATGAAGGTATTTTTGCTCTGCGGCATGTGGGATCTTCCCGGACCAGGGCCCGAACCCATGTCCCCTGCATCGGCAGGCGGACTCTCAACCACTGCGCCACCAGGGAAGCCCCTCTAATCACTTTTTAAAAATGTTTTCTATTATCTCTTTTTTAAAGTTGTTGTTGAAATATAGTTGATTTAAAATGTGTTAGTTTCAGGTGTACAGCACAGTGATTCAGTTATACACACACACACGCACATATGTATATATACATATATATATATATACATTTTTAGATTCTTTTCCATAATAGGTTATTCCAAGATATTGAGTATAGTTCCCTGTGCTATACTTGTTGGTTATCTACTCCATATATAATAGTGTGTGCATTTTAATCCCAAACTCCTAATTTACCCTTCCCCCTTTTCCTCTTTGGTAACCGTAAATTTGTTTTCTATGTCTGTGAATCTATTTCTGTTCTGTAAATAAGTTCATTTGTGTTAGTTTTTTTTAGATTCCACATATAAGTGATATCATACAATATTTGTCTTTCTCTGTCTGACTATGAAGGTATTTTTTTAGATGAGATTAACATTTAAATCAGTAGTAGGGACTTCCCTGGTGGTCCCGTGGTTAGGACATCGCCTTCCAATGCAGGGGGTGTGGGTTCGATCCCTGGTCGGGGAGCTAAGATCCCACATTCCCCGCAGCCAAAAAACCAAAACATAAAACAGAAGCAATATTGTAACAAAGTCAGTAAAGACTTTAAAAATGGTCCACATCCCTAGAGACTGTCATACAGAGTGAAGTAAGTCAGAAAGAGAAAAACAAACACCGTATACTAATACATATATATGGAATCTAAAAAAAAAAAAAAAATGGTGCTGAAGAACCTATGGGCAGGACAGGAATAAAGATGCAGACATAGAGAATGGACTTGAGGACACGGGGAGGGGGAAGGGTAAGCTGGGACGAAGTGAGAGAGTGGCATGGACATATATACACTACCAAACGTAAAATAGATAGCTAGCGGGAAGCAGCCGCATAGCACAGGGAGATCAACTTGGTGCTTTGTGACCACCTAGAGGGGTGGGATAGGGAGGGTGGGAGGGAGACGCAAGAGGGAGGAGATACAGGGATATATGTGTACATATAGCTGATTCACTTGTTATACAGCAGAAACTAACACACCGTTGTAAAGCAATTATGCTCCGATAAAGATGTTAAAAAAAAAAGGTCCACATCAAAAAAATCTTTAAAAATAAATAAATCAATCAATCAGTAGTAGACTGAGTAAAGCAGATGACCCTCCATAATGTGTATGGGCCTCACCAATCAGTTGAAGGACTTACAAGAAGAAGACTGAGGACCCCAGAGGAAGAAGGAATTCTGCTTCTAGACAGCCTCCAGACTGGAGCTGCAACATCAACTCTTCTCTGGGTCTCTAGCCTGTTGGCCTGCCCTGCAAAATTTGGTCTCTCGCTCTCTCTCTCTCTCTCTCTTTTATACACACACACACACCCACACACGCTATTGGTTCTGTTTCTCTGGAGAAGCCTAATACAACCATATACTTCTATGCCCATTTGAATAAGTACATCCTTCAGGATTCTAGGCTTCTGTCTCTGAGTTGCTGAACCAAACCTCAGGGATCGAGGCCACCAGGCCTTCACATTCTTCAGCCCTGCAAGGATCTCAGTACAGTAAGTCCCCTACGTATGAACGAGTTCTGTTCTGAGAGTGCGTTTGTAAGTCCAATTTGTTCATAAGTCCAACAAAGTTAGCCTAGGTACCCAACTAACAGAATCTGCTATATAGTACTGTACTGTAATAGGTTTACAATACTTTTCACACAAATAATATATAAAAGACTAACAAGCACAAAAAAAATAAAGAAAATATTTTTAATCTAACAGTACAGTACCTTGAAACAACAGCTGGCATCCAGGGGCACGTTTGGATCTTTGAAAGTTCGCAACTTGAAGATTTGGATTCAGGGGACTTACCGTATTTCCTGGTTGTCCTGTGCATCTGTACAGTCTGCAGCACTGAGTTCCCACATGTGCTTTTTCAGACCTCACCACTCTTTTCAAAGCTCCGTTTCTAATCATCTCTGCTATAGATATTGACTGCTGACTGGTCTCCTACTTTACTGAGAACATAGAAATCAGGTTAGGAACTTTCTCTATTTCTTACCCACTGTAAAGTTTCTCTGTGTACATCTATCATTTGGTCTGGTGTTGGCGGCAAGGTAGGTCCAAGATGGATGATTTCCACTTTGGACTCCATCCTTTCACTCTTCCTCAAAGGGCCTTCTGTGCTCTATTAATGGCCCACGCTCCTCTCCTGGCACCATTGCTACTGCCCTAGCCTTGTTGGGCACACTCCATCCATGCCATCCTAAACAACTTAACAAGACTTCCCCCCCCCACCCACGTTCCCCTCTAGCTCCTACCATTTCTCCTCCTTTTATGGCTGTCTCCTCTTTTTCAACTCACAGTCACACGACGGTGCCCCAAATTTGCCTGCTACTCCCACTGCTTTACTGAAAATGCTCTTGGCGAAGTCACCTTCCAGCTGCTAAATTCAGAGAAAATTTTCATTCCTTCTCTGGCTCAGTATCTCTGCACTATTTTGCACTATTCATCAATTCCTTCATGAAACTGTCCTTCCACTTTTCCCCGTCCAAGACACCAGACTCCATTGATTCTCTCCTATCTATCTGGTCTCTCCTTCTCTCTTAGTTTAGTTTTTCCCTCCAAGACTCTGAGATGGGGGGTGGGTGGAGGGAGAATGCAGGTTGTTTATTTGGGAAGTGATCCCAGGAAGTGCAAACAAGGAAATGGGGAAAGTGAAATAGGACAGGAAACAAGCCAATGAAAGGCGTGTTAGTGGTCAGGTGGGGGCAGTGGGCACCATGGGCCTTGGGTGAACCCTGTGGAACACATGTCAGAATTGACCCACCAAGGATGGGAAGCTGGATTATTTCTCTACCTGAGTTCATTAAGTTCTCAGCACCTGTGAGATGCCCTGTGCTAGCTGAGTCAGTTCTTCTGGCACCAGAGAGGGCCCTCAGACAATGAAGCAAGAGGTGGGAAGAGGCCAGCTCAGCAGGAAAATGAACTCAGATGTGGGTGGGCAGGGGGAGAGGTGGCACCACCAGCTTCAGAATCCTTTGTGAGCTCTTCTTACTCTTCCCTCCCTTAAAATACTGGTTTGCTAGTGTTCTGTCCTTGCTCCATTTCCTTCTCTGTCTCTACATGTATCTCCCAGGAGCGCTTATCCACTTTCATGCCTTCAATCACCTCTTGATTCTGAAGTATATATTGGGTTGGCCAAAAGATTCGTTCGGTTTTTTTCCATCACTTGGCTCTAGTAGCACTTAGTTGTCTTTAACTTCATTTGAAACAATTTTGTCAGATTGTATGTGACAGCTGTCATATCAGCGTGCATTTAGAAAAAGACATCAAAATTGGTGAATTTTTGTGTAGCCATTTTAATATTGAAGATGGAAGAGAAAAAGCAACATTTTCTGCATATTATGCTTTCCTATTTCAAGAAAGGTAAAAACGCAGCTGAAATACACAAAAAGATTTGTGCAGTGCATGGAGAAGGTGCTGTGACTGATGGAACATGTCAAAAGTGGTTGGTGAAGATACGTGCTGGAGATTTCTCGCTGGATAATGCTCCATGGTCGGGGAGACCAGTTGAAGTCGATAGTGATCGAATCAAAACAATAATTAATAACAATCAACGTTATACCACGTGGGAGATAGCCGACATACTCAAAATATCCAAATCAAGTGTTGAAAGTCATTTGCACCAACTTGGTTATGTTCATCACTTTGATGTTTGGGTTCCACATAAATTAAGCAAAAAAAACCTTCTTGACCGTATTTCCACATGCGATTCTCTAATTAAACATAATAAAAACATTCTGTTTTTAAAACAAATTGCGGCGGGTGATGAAAACTGGATACTGTACAGCAATGTGGAATGGAGGAGATCGTGGGGCAAGTAAAATGAACCACCAACCACACCAAAGGCTGGTCTTCATCCAAAGAAGGTGATGTTGTGTATATGGTGGGATTGGAAGGGAGTCCTCTGTTATGAGCTCCTTCTGGAAAACCAAACGATTAATTCTAACAAATACTGCTCCCAAGTAGACCAACTGAAAGCAGCACTCAATGAAAAGTGTCCAGAATTAGTCAACAGAAAAATGCATAATCTTCCATCAGGGTAACACCAAGAGTGCATGTTTCTTTGATGACCGGGCAAAAACTGTTACAGCTTGGCTGGGAAGTTCTGACTCATCTGCCATATTCAGCAGACATTGCACCTTCAGACTTCCATTTATTTCAGTCTTTATAAAATTCTCTTAATGTAAAAAATTTCAATTCCCTGGAAGACTGTAAAAGGCACCTGGAACAGTTCTTTGCTCAAAAAGATAAAAAGTTTTGGGAAGATGGAATTGTGAAGTTGCCTGAAAAATGGCAGAAGGTAGTGGAACAAAAGGGTGGATACGTTGTTCAATAAAGTTCTTGGTGAAAATGAAAAATGTGTCTTTTATTTTTACTTGAAAAACTGAAAGCGCTTTTCAGCCCACCCAATATTTTCTACGCAGACCTGTCCCTTGAATTCTAGGCATATATATCCAATTGGCTGTGGCAGTCTCCTCCTGTGTGTCCCCTGGGCATCTCACCCTACACAAGGTTGAATCCATTCATGTCCACGATGCTCCCTCTTCACCCCTAGACTCCAAATTCACTCCTGCTCCGTGATTCTCTCTTGGAGAATGGCACAACTAGGTACCCAGTTGCCAAAGTGAGAAAACCTAGAGAGAAGCCATCCTTGAAGCCACCACACTCTCTGTTAGCATCATATCCATTGCTGAGTTTGCATCAAGGTCAGCTGTCCTTAGCCCGACCGCACCTCTCCACTCCCACAGGCATTAGTTCAAGCTCTTATCAATAATGCTCCCTCCTCAGTAGGTCTCCCTCCTGCAGTCTTACTCACTCCCACACAAATATGACTTTTCTCCCATGCAGGTTGTAATGTACTTAAAAGTAAAGAACTGGTATTAACTGACACCTCACATATATGGAACATTTTGCAGTTTAGAAATACTTTCAATTCCCTTTTCCTCTTCCCTTCCTCTATGCCACCAATGATCAAGGCCAGGTCCAGAGTTATTTAGCAAAGCCTATGATAGTGAAGTTGCACTCGGAACCCAGATTCCATTGTCCTATCACAATCCCAGGTGACCTGACACCAAACATGGAAAGAGCACATTTACTGAATCCTCAAACAGACTGAAAGTATGAGGGCAATGCCATTAATACTTACAGAAGTTTGGGAATTGTTTATTCCTGTTTTGATTCCAAGAAGGATTTGAGGAAAATTATGGAATTTTTCCTTTTGTAGGAGAACAATAAATAGCAAATGTTAAAAGATAAGACACAGAGTCTCGTGACTAATCTACCAAGATTAAATGAAATCAGTGACGTGAGCATTGCTGGTTATGGACAGAGCTGGCTCTACCCTCACTCCCCGCATTACCTGGATGTGTTTCCTATCTTAATAGCTAGCTTAACGTTTATAAAATGAAATGGAAAACAGACTGAGTCCATAAATCCAGGTGAACCAAATGAATTCCTAGGGGGAAATGCACTCCACTTGTAAATAATTCTCATTTATATCTTGTAACTTGGAAGGGCTGAAACCCACAATCATTAAAATGACATTTCCTGTATTTTTATCATTTTAGTAGGAATGCCAGTAATCACCATATTAAAGATCCCTAGAGGAGAGGATTAGTGGGAGGATAGACAGATCCTACAATATTCAGGAAGCATAAATCCAGCATGCAGCTTTATAACCTTAATGCTAAGGAAAACACTTTTTGGAAAACTCAAGGTCTCTTGTTTAATTATTTTGAGAAATTTGACAAGCCTCTCACTACATTTATAAAATTCAACTAACGTTTTAAAGAAAATAACTGAAGACATTGTTAGAGCAGGGCATCTAATTTCTCTCTATAAAAAAATTCCAAAGGTATTTAGTGGTTGTTAAACACATGTATGCACTCCGTAAATAGTAGGTCTCTTAGTGTTGTCATTATTAGATATCAGGCACTCAATAAATGTCTGCCCACTGAATAAACCGTTTTTCCATAACTAAAAATTCTAAGCGCTTCCCTGATTATAGTGGTTCCTTGGTCAGAACCATTCCACAGTTCCCTATTGTTTAGATCAACATTCTCCAATATGGTAGCCAAAAGCCACATGTGGTTATGAGTACTTGAAATGTGGCTAGCCTAGACTAAGATGTGCTGTAAATGTAAAAACACACTGGATCTTGAAGACTTAGTGTAAGGGAAAGAATGTACAGAGTTCATTAGTACTTGTTATACTAATTATCAATTGAAATAATATTTCACATATATTGAATTAAATAACATATAATTCCTTTCATTTATTTATTTTTACTTTTTGTATTGTTTGGCTGCTAGATAATTTAAAACTAGTTTTGTGGCTTGGATTTGTGGCTCACAGTATATTTCTATTGGACAACACTGGTGTAGAGACCAAGCTCTCTTTTGTTCTCTATACTTAACTTCCAAACCTTATTTCCTGTTATGGTTTCTTTTTTGCTTTTCTCTTCCTCCTCCCTCCTCTTTTTGTTCCTTTTAAGGACTAAGCACACTTTAGGATATTTTTTTCTTTCTTTCTTTCTTTCTTTTTTTTTTTTGCGGTGCACGGGCCTCTCACTGTTGTGGCCTCTCCCGTTGCGGAGCACAGGCTCCGGACGCGCAGGCTCAGCGGCCATGGCTCACAGGCCCAGCCGCTCCGCGGCATGTGGGATCTTCCCGGACCGGGGCACGAACCCGTGTCCCCTGCGTCGGCAGGCGGACCCCCAGCCACTGCGCCACCAGGGAAGCCCCCACACTTTAGGATTTAAAATCCTCCCTTCTTTATGAAGATTATCTGCTTCTCCTAGCCAGAAGCACCTTTTTCCTCCTCTAAACCCCTAAAACTCTTTACTTATAGATTTTTTATGGCAACAATCAATTTCTGTTTGTATTATAGATGTTTGTGCCTATGTATTATTTCCTCCCTAAGTTGTGAGTCTTTGAAGAAAAGGGGCACTTTGAATTCTGTTTCAAATCCCTCAAACTGGGTGAAGATATCAGGGTATCAGTCAGAAACCACACTCAATGTTTTAACAGAAATTGTTTAATGTAGGGACCTGATTAAATAGGTATGGGAGACCTAAGAAGTGAAAAAGGGAATACCGAGGTGATGTAGAGTTAGTAACTGCAAGAAGCAGCTACCACCCTTAGGCAGCGGGGTCCAGGGAAGTGGCAGGATGATCAGAATCCAGGAGCTGGGAGAAGGGGCTGGGGAAGGTGGAACTCAGACCTCTGAAGAGGTGGGCTCTCAAGCTGGTGCTTGGAGGAGGGGCTTCATGGCGCTAGAGTTCTACCCTCTAATGAGAGGATGCTGCCTAGCTGGTGTTAGTACATAAGAGGAGGTGTGATGAGACTGGTTCTGGGAGTATAGAAAAGTCTGGAGATTGTAACTAACTGCTACTTGTTCTAACTGCTGCTTCCAAGATGAAGAGCCATTGCTGCAGTGACACTAATAGGAACGGTAGGAGATCGAAAGGCGCAAGATTCTCTCCCACTTTGGCCTTCCTACCTCCTCTAGGGCCCTATATTGATGGACCTTAATAGGAACCAACTGACAATGAAGAAATGTAGAATCCCATTCTGGGATAAGAGCTTCTGGCATGTCTCCCAATGATCCCTGCATCTGGTGTTAATGCACCTGTATAATCTCCTCTCCTTGAGTGAGGGCTGGACCTAGTGACCTGCTAGCACTTGGCAAGAGGTACACGATATCATTTCTGGTGCGACTTCCATCTATCTATTGTCTTCTTGGCTCTCACACTTTAATAAACTGCCATGTGAGAGAAACCCATATGTCGAGTAACTGAGGTTGGTTTCCAGCCAAGAGCAGGTGAGGACATAAGGCCTGTGGTTGTGAGAAATGGAACCACTGAATGAGATTGGGATTGGACCATTCCCCAGGTGAGCCATGAGATGAGACCCCAGATCCTGAGCTAACACATTGCTAGCAGCTCTGTGAGGGATAGTGAGACGTGCAGCTCAGCTATGCCCGGATTCTTGGTCCACAGAAATTGGGAGATAATAGATGTCTGTTGTTTAAAACTGGTAAATTTTGGAGTCATTTGTTACATAGCAACAGCTAACTAATACATAGCCCTAGAATCACAAAGTATTAAAAGATAGATTTGAAAATAAGAGATAATAGCTTAATAACTGGTAAAACTAGTATCTAGAATCTCTCTATATATACATACATACAGAGAGGGATAGATAGAGAGGTAGAGATATTTATCTAGCCATCTATAAAACAATCATTTAATCATCTATCTATATTTCTTTAAATTCATAAGTAATAAATACCAACGACCCAATAGAAAAAGAGACAAAAGAGTGAACAAGCTCTTAACAAAAGAGGAAAAATATAACCAATAAGTATATGGCAAGAAACTCAATTTCAGTAATCAGACAAGTACAAATTAAAGCCACAGAGAGCAACAGTATTATGTACATACTGGCTGCAATAGATTTAAAAGATTGACAATACCAAGTGCTGGTGAGGTTGGGAAGCAATGGAAACTCTTATTCTTTGCTCGTGGGAGTGAATATTGGTCCAATATTGATGAATATTGGAAAAGAAGTCAGTATTGCTTAGAAAAGTAGAATGTTTGCACAGCAAACAACTCAGCAGTTCTACCCTGAAGAATAGATCTTAGAGACACTCTTGGACTCATAGGCCAGAGACTACTCAAAATGTCTATGGAAACATGATTTATATTAGCCAATAGTTGAAAACCCAAATGATCATAATCAGAGGAATGGAAAAATAAACTGTAGTATTTTCATATAATGGAATAACATACAACATCAAAAATGAATGCATTACAACTATCCATATAAACGTACACGAATCTTAGAATTATAATAATGAACAAAAGAAGTAAGCCACAAACTAGTGCGTACAGTATGATTCCTTGTACGTTCCATTCACATCTGGCAGACCTAAACAAACATTGTTCAGAGATGCTTCCATATACAGGAAAACTCCTAAGTAAAACAAGGAAATGATCGTTACAAAAGTAATGAAGGTGATGTGAATGTGATCTAGGAAGCCCCACTGAGAGTTTTAATCTCTTAACCTGGGTGATATCACGTGGATATATTGACATAAGTATAATTCTTTAAAATACACAGATTAATTTGTACATTCCATTTTCAAAAAATTATCTGAGGTTCCTTTAGAAAGAATCCTTCTAGATTCCTTTAGAATCCTTTTAGATTCCCCTTTTTTGTGTGTTAAATTTGAGGGGATTAAATGAAATATTACATATAAAATAGCCTATGATTGGGGCACATTCCTGCATCCATCCATCATTTTATCTTTGAGAGATATCTAGAAGGATGTTCGCCAAATTTTGATGAGCATAAAGTTATTTCAGTACAATTAAAAACATTTCCAAATTATCACACTGATCAAGGATAGCAATAAAAAAAGTTAATATTTGGATATTCTTGCAAGTTGCAGTCATAAAGTACTTTAAATATTCACATTTTGAGGGGCTACAGAGTGTTGAGAAAATTTGTGTTCACACAATCTAGGAATGGAAATTGTACACTTTGCAACTGTTCACCTTCAATCTTGGAATATTCTTCATTCAATTAAACAGTGATGGCAGAAGTAACTTTAGTCTTAGGAAAATCCAGTTCACTTACCTGAATGGTAACAGGTGGGTAAATCTCTAAGTTGGGTTTTTAAAACGAAGGTTCTAAAAAAAAATTGAAAAATGTTTTAAAAGTGAAACTTGAATCAAGTATTTGTGGAAGTACTTCTGTGGAACCTTACGGTTGGCAGGGATGCTACTTGAAAACTATCACACTGGGCATTGTGACAGATTTTACTCTAAATATATGACAGCAATTTAGCAACACTTTTGTAAAGTTGGTCAACAGAGCCAGACAATTTAGATTAAAGCAAATGCTGTGTTCTTCTCTGGGCAACTAATTTAGTAATTAACTTAGTAAACAAAATGAAGCTGTTCATGCAGGCACAGAATGTTTACCAAAGTTTAACACAGATCATTTCTGTAAGATAAGAATTTGGGTGATGTGTTGCTTTATTTTTGAACTTTTCTATATTGTTTGAAATGTATGTGACACACATGCATACTTTTTTATAAAATAATAATGAAATTCGTAAAAACAAAGAAAAGATAAAGCATTTTTACTCATTGCCTCAAGGGAGTCTCAGGATAACCACGTGAAACTTGCACTAGATAACCTAACTTGCCCAATGTCAGCCAGAGACTGGCAGAATTAGAGGGCAGATCTGGAATTTCTTTGGCCACATATCTGGACTCCAGTGCCTATGGTGTGTAGCTTGATGTCCTGCGCATAATCCTTACTCATGAAAAGTTCAGAGTCCTTCCATCCCCGAAAGACTTTTATACAAGGCAGCAGTTCTGCTACTCACTTCAGTGACTCCATGGCTTAGCCATGTGACTCCAACCATTTGTTTTTACCTTGATGTCATCTAAACACTCCATAAACATTTAACGCTATGGCCAAGCACACGTGCACCAATTAATTCTCTGTCTGATCACTTCTTCCATTTCATCATGCGGGGAAGGTGACCTGTCAAGTCTGCAGTGCAGCCCTCTTACTGGAGGATGTAATGGAAGCAAGGCACACCAGCCTTCTCATGTGACTTGAATCAATCCATCTCTTTTCCTCCATTCATTGCTGGCATCTCAGCTCCCGCAAGTGAAATCAGATTTTCCATGTTTGGACCAAATTTCTCAAATTTCCTACTGGCAGGGGGTAAAGTTCTAATTAGTTTACATGTACCAGCTAATTAGGTAAGAGGTTATTTTGCTAAGAATCTCATGCAAGCCTTAACCTGGGGTCAATCTGACTGTATTTGAATCAGAAGCTGCATATTCATGTCCCTGCTCTAGTGACAAAATGACAGGACAATCAGTTAGTTTAGAAAAAAGAGAAACAAATGGAAATTATGATTTTTCCTATGATTCAAACCAACTTCAGGCAAAATGGTGCAGGGGCCAGGTTGGTCCCAGGTCACACTAGTCTACACTCCCGTGGATTTTCTCTTACCTAGAAAGTCCTCTCTTGCTTTTTTTTGTCTCTGAAGTTTCTCTTAGAAAATGAACTGATAAACTTATTCATCCTAAGGGATAAATGACTATTTCTCATGGAGGTATCCTTACTTCATAATGGGATAAATCATTTCACCAAATGGATACATTTTTAATCTGTGATTCAGATTTGAGCCACATTAATAAAACAAAACTAGTTTCTAGGTAATTGTTTATGAATTTCATGTATTTTCATATTATCATTTTCTATATGAAAGACAATAAGAACATTCTACTTACTTTCTTACACAGGAAACCTTTGGACAAATGTTTTTAGAGCAGCTCTGAAATGACTTCACTGACCATGGATTTCATTAATTGGGTCCATGTCCTTATTAAGAACTAATTAATTACACATGCACACAGTTGTCTAAACAACCACAGACCGTCAGTTCCGGAGGTGTTATTCATGTTCTTCTGGCTCTATTTTCCTATCTCAGAGAGGAAGAAACTGATACCCATAAAAGCAAACTTGACAGACCCCAGAATGCTGCTGGTTAGTGGCCAAACAGGGATTAGAACCCAGGTTGGCCAATTAACAACTAAAATAAGGAGACGGACTATGCCAGTCTCTCCTTAGGGCACAGAGAAGGAGGCTCCATGTACACAGAAGTAGTGAGCTAAAGGAGAGAGCTGGATTCCACAGGGGAGTTTGATGCCTTAAACAGTTCAGAAGATTACTCTGTATGTATCCTTTGTAGAAGCCTGACCCTGGTACTAAGCATCTAATACTAAAAAAGGAAGTGAAGCATATATTTAAAACTTGTGTTGCATTGGGTTCCATCCAATGTTCAAAGGATCAGTGGTGCTGTGTTTATTCTGTCCAAGAGGGCAAGCATCACAGATGACCAATGTGTTTTTCTAGTGCAAATAGAAGTAAAGCCCCAGGGACACAAAGCTGATCTTGGGTCTCCAGGATTTAACAGAAACACGATGAAGATTTCCAGAAACACATAGTAATTTACCTTCTTTGCAAGAAATATTCCTTTTACTGGCTTCAAAGTTTGGTGGCTACTGAAGGTAGAGGTGGGTAGACTTCTTTCACATAACTTTCATGTAGATTGGTCTTCACTGTTTCGAAGTACTATCCCACGTTCTCTTGTTGGAGTATAAAAGAAAGCAACACATACTGAAGCTGTTCAGATGAGCTCTTTACTCCAAAATGGGGTAAAGGATCGAGACATCTACCTCTTCATAAAATCTCCTGCATGATTAAACTTGTAGCAGGCCCGCATGGTTCTAGCGTATTTGTCTGATCGGTAACCATTTACTGTGTTATTCAGGATCATATTTTCTGTAATTGTGATTGGCTTTACGTGCAGTGAAACATCTAAGTCCTGTTTCCCTATTTCCTGGACTGGTTCACACTTTCGTAGCCTTTGTGGGGAAGCCTAATTCTTTAAGTTTCAGAATTTCTGGTGTTAAAAAAAGCTGCAATGTCCCCATCTAAGCTATATCAAATGATTGTTCTATATTAATAATCATTTTAGGAAGGCAGAAACATTTTAAAGGTTAATATTCAAATAGAAATAATAAGAGCTAACACTGATACCTGAGTCAGCCAAGGCCCCCATGCATAATTACGTTTGAGATTTAAACTCTTGCACTGGAAAGCAGTGAGGGTCTTTGTCTGGTTGGAGTTAATGATGTGGGTTAAGGGCGCCAGGGCTCCTGGCAGTTCCTTGTACATAGGGTGACAATTGTTATTAGCAGAAGTGATTTGCAGAAACTTCTCTCCTCCATTGGAAGAATAGAGAACGGATGTGGGAGGGGAGTGGGTCCCAAGGACTGAGTTCTGGAATTCATTCTCCTTAAAAATAGGTCAATTCTATTTTTCCTAGGAAGTCCCCTGGGCAAAGACCCCATCTCCTGCACTCTTTCGAATATAAATTGACCCTGACAGTAAAACAACTTCTAACTTTTGCAACTCCCCTTGGGGAAGGGCTTCAAATACATTTCACCCTGCAAGTTTAGAAATGACCTTGGTGCTCTGGGGAGCTTGGGCTCAAGGTTGTAACCTCTCTTGGGGCCTGGGGCTTAGAAATCCAGGGACCAAAAGACCCCAGAAAGTAGGCTCACTGGCCTGCATTACCTTTGCTGAGAAGGTTGAAAGTAAACACTTTCTTACTTCCCACAGAAGCAATGCTTTTCTTTCCCTGGGCCTAGTGTCTCACATACATGATGATATCCAGACAGTGCTAACCTCTGGACTCCATGAAAAGCCTTTTAACTAATCATTCCGCCCTCAATAGTCAGGTTGTCCAGAAGACGCAGATTGAACTGATCTGAATAACTTTGGCTTTTTGGTTTCTTTTGAAAATATTTTTTTTTGTCTCTGTGGAAAATGAACTCTTTTAAATAGGTTTTCCTTTATTATTGAGAATTATGGGAATGGGAAAGAAAAAGAAATAAATTGTACTGGTGAAGGAACATGTTAAGAATCTCAGAAACAAGACTGTATTGTTGAAAAATATTGCTTAATAAATGCAAATTGTCTTCTTATAATAAAAACTTGCCTCATTCCACACTTTGCAGTTGTGGTTATAACACTATGTTCAAATTTGATTATTTACAGAATCAAAGGACACATGTCAAATTCAGATGGGACAAAGGCCCTTCTGTTTGTGTTTTTAAACCACATCAAAGGGGCCCCTTATTTAAAACAATGACTGTAATGCTCAGCTTGTGTCCAGACACTGGCGACCCAGCCTCTTGGGAAAAGAGAGAGAAATGCTCTTGAAACCTTTTGGTCTGTTTTTCAGACTTTCTTCCAGATAAAAGGAGGCTCACTTATGAGGTTCTCGCAGCCCTGTATGGCTAGGGTTGTTCTCCAGGGCTGGTTCACAGGGGACCTTGGGTGGTTGAGAAAACGTTCCACTCTCCTGAGCTTACCCCTTTTGTTTGGTTGGCCTGGGTCTATATATAGAAGAGAATCTGCATAGGTATAAAGGCTATGAGAAATGCTAAAATGTTTATTAAAAAAAATCACCAACACTGGTATCCTACGAATTCCATTAAGTCCCTTTATGTACTAATCAAGTTGAAAGCCATAACCCTTGCCTTGAACATCTTAACATCTAAATATGCTATACTGGCAGAGTCAAAGTCAAAACGTAAAAACTCCAGAAACCTACAAAATGACGTTATCCATGTGACAATCATGGATGATTGATGAATTTTAGTGAAAGTCATAGTAAAAGTCTAATTGACATATCTAGTTTGGGAATTCGTGGATATTAGGGAAGGAGATTTATTTCCCTCTATTACATCCTCTAGTAGAAATATTGAAAAGGAGATTCTGGGATCCATCACTAGGCCCATTGGGTACACAGGATTCATTCACTTATTTATTTGATAATATTGATTGAGTTCTTGCTATGTGCCAGGTGCTGTCCTAGGGACTTGTGAACCAGACAAGATTCCCTGTTCTCGTGGCACTTATTCTAGTGAATATTGTGGGCCAGATAGTAAAATAAATATGTAAGTTATATAGTATGTTGGAAGAGGATAAGCACCATGAAAAAACAAAGTACGGAAATGGGAATGGGGAGTGTAACAGCGTGGGGGCTGAGTATGCCAGGGCAGCCCTCATTGAGAGGGTGACAGCTGGGCAAAGACTTGAAAGAGGAGGGGAGATTAGCCGTGCAGATATCCAGGGGAAAGGCATTTCAGGAAGGAGGAACAGCCAGTGCAAATGTCCTCCAGTGGGAGCATACTGGGTGTTAGAGGGACATAAAGGGAATAAGTGTAGGTGATAAGGTTGGAGATAAAGGGGGAGCAGACTGTGAAGGGCTCTGGAGCCATGGCAATGATGTTGACCCCGAGGAACACTTCACTCTCAGTGAAATGGGGCATGACATGATTTGACTCGGATTTAGCGTGATTACTCTGGCTGGTTTTGAGAACAGATTGTACAGGGCAAGGGTGGAAGCAACAAAGCCAGTAAGGAACCTATAGCAGTTGTCAGGGAGATTGATGATGGAGGCTGGGACCATGGTGAGGGCAATAGAGGTGGTGATCAAGAGTTAGATTCTCCGTATTTTGAAGGTAGAGACATGAGAAATTCCTGTGTGAATGGATGTATGGAATTAGCCGAGCTGGATCTAGGATGTAAAGGGCCAGAGGTTATACAATTTGAGGGCAGAGGCTGGCATGATGCTCACCCATCCACGTGTCCCTCTTGAGTACACAGGACTTCATTTTCCAATCTTCCTTGCAGTGATTTTGGACCATGTGACTGCGTTACGGCCGATGGGAATGTGGAAGGAAGAGATGTGCTACTTCCTGTCTGAGGCAGTTGAGCAGGTGAGTGCCCTTCACACTCTCTCTTGCCTGTGTAGCTGGAAGTGGAGGACTGTAAGGTGCTAGAATTATAAAATGCAAGCAGCCTGAACCGCTGAGTCACCCCTGGGACAGTAAAGCGGCACAGAAAGTCCCCAGAGCTGCGTCAGACTGTGACGTGAACCAGAAATAAACTTTTATTAGTAAGCACTTGAAATTTATGATTTATGCTTTATGGCAGTATAGTAATGCCTTCTTTAGTAACAAGTCCAAATCTGTGAAGATGTGAACACAATCTAACAAGGAGAACATGTATACGTATGTGTGTGTGTATATACATAGATCTCCGTGACCCTTGCTTTGTTGTTCATGGTTAACAAGAGGAAACAACTTTGACCCTAGCAATCTAGTGTGCCACACATACTTCCTGATTGAATCCTAGAGGGCATGAAAAAGGAAATATTGAAATCAGAAGAACAAAGATATTTTATAATTCCCTAAAGGTTATATACAAAGGTCGACCTAAAGAGCTCAAACCTTTTAAGGTACAGTTTTTTTCTAAGTTGCAGCATGTAGGTATAGGATCAGTACTGAGAGGGAGCAAAACATTGGGCTTGAGTGCAGGCAGGCAGGGAGGTACTAGTAACTCTGAGCAAGTATGTTGGCCATCCCAAGAAATGGAGGCATCTGAATGGCTTGGAACCCCGATTCTGCCATGCTCAGAGCTACCTGTGCAAGATAGTGGCCATAGGTGAGTCCTTACATGTAAATCACAATGTAGGGTCCACAGGACTCCACAGTTCAGACGGGTACAGCTAACTGGTTCATGGAAGGGTCACATGATCTAAAGGTGTTACAGCACAAAGAGCATGAGCTTTGGAATCGGATCATCCGGGTAATTCACCACCTAGCTCAAAGTCTTGGTTTCATTTTCTGTAGAAAGGGGCTAATACTTGGCACGTTACATGGTCCATGGTACAAGATCAAAAACTTACAGCTATTGCTATTATCATCATCTTTTTCATCATTATTGTCACTTTTCATGTGCCAAAAGCTGGAAGTATTGATGTGAGAGATGGTCCCCATGGGCTCTTTGATAAGCAAATTGTAGTAATGCTAGAGAACTAGCACAAGAGTATTGACGAATAAACTCCTATGCTAATCACCCTGTGGTTGATGGCTAGAGCATAACTGGTTATTGTGTGGACTCTGTTTCAGTCCTTACAAGGTCTAGCTTCTTGGCTGTGGTGAAGTTCCTTGAGTTGTAGCTGAGGTTTCTATCCTTCTCGTTTCCATATGTAAGTCTGCAGTATCCTCTCCCCCTGTTATGTGCTTAACCTCAAGGGAATCCCTGAGCTGACCTGTTCACCAGAGCTTTGGGGCTATAGAGAATCCCCTTTACTGTTCCAGAGTTGTTTCCTCACATATAAAATTAGAGCATTGTTCTAAGTACCTATTCCATTGGCACTGGCTGATATGACAGACATGTCCTGCGAGAGAGACAAAACCTTATAAACACGGCAGGGGGTGTATCTGGGTTGGATGCCACCACATTTACAGAGCAATCATCATCAGTCATCAGGGATAGCATAGCCAAGAAGCCACCTGATAACATTTATTAGCTATGGTGACAAAGAGTCCAATTTATGACTGGAATTAAGTTAGTCTTTCTGTGATCCTCAAAACGGTCAGCTCTCAGGAGTTATCTCAAAAGCCTAGTTCTTGGCTTGCAAGGAAATCTAACTTGTCTTATAAGCCCATGGAGCAGGATGTCTCCTGAATATTTTAGCCTACGATCTGTCATAGAGATCACAGCTTCACCGGGAGAAAATCACTCCTTTCTTTTGGGTTTCTTTCCAGCCTTTAAGAGATCCTTTATAAGAACTCAGCAGAGAAGAGTAAAATGATTACCAGAATGGCAGTGGTGTAACAGGAAAGGAAAGACACTTGAGGGAGTCAGATGGTTTAAGGCATTCGTATTTGCTATTATGTAACTAGCAACTTCCTCTGGATAATATTTTCCATTTGCTCCAAAGTCGCTCCTCTTGACCAAAGCAGAGTCATGCTACTTAAAGTTGCAGTAAATCATGGATTGCTAAGAAACACAGCTGGTCAGCCTCTTTCCCTTCCTGAAGCTACCATTTGATACCTGGCTGATCTAGCTTCTCTGCCTCAGATCTTTTGGACTGAGTCATTTCCATGGCTACTGATTTGCCAGGATTCCAGACTCAAGTCCATTACTCCTAGGGTCATATGGATGGAATATAATCTGCGTGGCCTTAAATGGGGCTCAGTTTTAGGCAGTGGAGGCATTTTAAAAAATAATAAAATAATAAAAGATGAATAGAAATATAAAATATGAAAATGATAAGATTATCTATTGTTAGACTAGAATAAGATAATGAAATATTACACAGTAGTGACAAATATTAACTGTTTCTTCTGAGATGGTCTTATCTTGGTATGCAGGGTCATCCTTAGGTATTTAGGAAGCTAATCTTGCAATTCTTTGACTTCCACTTACGATCTACAGCACAGTCAATAAACTTTTTCTATGTGCCTCTGTCTCCCTACTTCTCCCAGTTTTCAGTTGAATTATTTCTACTTTGTCATAACATTTACATAAAATTCTTCCACTCTTCCTCCACCTTTGTTTTATTCTCAGCTCTATTCAATATATTTTGTTCTCATCACCAGACTTTTTACCAGTTTCTCCAGTCATCTCTTGGTTTAAATCCTTTAGTAGATTTTTCAGGAAGGACCTATGAGTGCAGTATTCTCTGAGTTCTTGCAGATTAAAACAGTTTTTCTATAACCTTGGTACTTGAAGGAAAGCTTGAGTGGATTTAAGATCATTGAGCTTATGCTTTACCATATTGAGTTTTTCAAAAATGTTGCTGCAGTGTTGTCTTGCATCCATGTTGCTGCCAAGAAGTCTGAGACTCACCTGATTTCTTCCCTTTGTAAGTGAGGTGGTCTTTTATGAATGAAGATTATTTTTAATAAAAAATCTAAATTTTGTTTAACAAAGTTTAAACGCTTTACTAAAATACATTTTGTAGTTGACAGAAATGAATACATTGTAGGCATTTTCAGTATGAAGATTCAATTCTATTATTTTTAGAAAGCTGCTTTGGATTGCAGTTCCCAGAATGCTCAAATTAAACGTATGTTGCATCTTCTTTGTAATTTTATTTCTCATGTTTTTTATATCTCTTTATGTGTTTTCTCAGTGATCCCTCTCTTCAATGTCTCCAATCACATTTTTATCCAAACCTCTTTTCCTTTGGGCACCTTGTAATTTAGTGTTCATTTCTGAGATGATTTAAAAAATTCAATTACTTTACTGAGTTTGATCAACTCTTTTTTCTCATCTTTGTGGGTTGTTTTTTTTTTTTTGGGGGGTACGCGGGCCTCTCACTGTTGTGGCCTCTCCCGTTGCGGAGCACAGGCTTCGGACGCACAGGCTCAGCAGCCATGGCTCACGGGCCTAGCCGCTCTGTGGCATGTGGGATCCTCCCGGACCGGGGCCCGAACCCGTGTCCCCTGCATCGGCAGGCGGACTCTCAACCACTGCGCCACCAGGGAAGCCCCTTTGTGGGTTTTTTGTTGTTTATTTCTTCACTGAGTTTTGAATCTCTGTTTTGAGATATTCCTTCATTAAATAGATCATTAAACAAATTGTTGTATAATAATACTTAATTCTTATTAGGATGCAGTGTTAAATTTCTTATAGTTTTTCTTGGGTCAGCAATTATAGGTGTTTACTGTAGGCAAGGGAGAGGAAACTGGGTGGTTTACTAAGTTTCTTGGTCTAAAAGTCTGTTGGTACAGTAAAATGATATTTCTTTAGTAAATGATGGCTTTTGGGTGAGGAGGTGGGAAATTCAGTGTGTTTCCTTGTTTTTACTTTCTTTTACATCAGTTGCCTTTTTCTTATCCTTCACCACCATGTCCCTAAGCATTACCACCCCTTCCAAATATCCTCCTCTCCCGGAATCTGTGCCTTTCCAAGACTGCTGCCTCTGGTCAAACATACCTGCAAGCACCTTCCTTTCAGATCCTTAGTGGTCATGACTCTGTTTTACCACCACTGATCAGAAATGCTTTACTATTTTTCCACTCAGTGTAGACTCTTTGGGGGGTGATTGTGTCTATATTCTGCCATTGACAGGCTCTTATCTCCCTGTTGTGGACTGAATGTTTGTGTCCTCCCCAAATTCATATGTGGGAAGTCCTAAGCCATGATGTGATGGTATTAGGAGGTGGAAACTTTGGGAGGTGCTTAGGTCATGAGGGTGGAGCTCTCATGAATGGGATGAGTGCCCTATTAAAAGTGACAGTGGAGAGCTCCCTTGCCCCTTCAACCGTGTAAGAACACAAGGAGCAGACAGCCATCTTTAAACATGAAGCAGGCCCATACCGGACAAAGAATCTGCTGACACCTTGATCTTGGACTTCTCAGCCTCCAGAACTGTGGGAAACAAATTTCTGTTGTTCATAAGCCACCCAGTCTATGGTATTTTGTTACAGCAGCCTGAATGGACTGAGACACTCTCTTTCCTGATTTCTGCCATCCGTCCCTGCCTGACTCTCCACTCCACTGTGGGCTTCAGAAACTAGCTCATATGGTCCAGAATGTTTATTTGCCCATTTCCATAAAAGTAAAATTTGTAGTAGTCTTGGTCTTATGTAAGTATAGGCAAAGGAGTAAGTATAGGTAACTTGATTTGTCTCCTTTTTGAGCTCTATGATTTTGTAGTGTTGTTAGATTTGGCTTTAGAGGGCTTCCATTATCCCATGAGCCTTGAGAGGGCTTCCACTATCCCGAGAATAGCCTTGGTTCTAGAGGCCTTATTAAAAAGGGAGACGGCATAGAGAGGTGGATACTTTTATTTAGTGCCTGCTATGTCTGTCGTTTATTAACCACTTCCCAAGTGTGAGTGAGGTCTGGTCCATGATGTATGTTTATTAAATTGTGATGAATTAAAGTGCAGCAGGCACTTAATATATTATATCTGATTCTATACGGTGGGTGTTATTATCACCAGTTAATAGAGGAGGAATCAAGGCTAAAGAGGAGTGAATACTTTCCTCTTGGTTACACAGCTAGTAAGTAATAGAGCCAGAGTTTGAGCTCAGATCTCTCTGACCCCAAACTGCACATCCTTTCATTTTTACTAGGCTGCCTTAAGGGCCTTAGGAAAGAAACGCTGAATAAAAATTAGGAAGAGAGCCCTGGGAATGCAGAGAAAGGAGAAAAAAGGCACTAGATGAAAAGGAACAAGAGTTTTCACATGAACAGCACAGATACTATGAATCAGGAGGTAATTATCCTTTTCTACATCTGAACTTCTTAATTATGCCAGAAAAGCAGACTCTGCAGGAAGGGTGGAGTTGCAGCTGCATCACCTGTTGATGTGGTCACATGTTAAGTCAATCCCATTTAAAGTCTGTAAACTTCTAGATTGCTTCATCTCATGTGTCTCAGAGGAAACATAACTCCTCAGAAGACCATATCGAAGGTAGTGCAAGAGCAGGAGGGAAGGGCATGAAAATCTCAGAGGACAAAGTTCTCAGAAGGCATGTGGAGCTGGAAGCCAGATGGAATGAAACTGAAATTGCAGTATCTTATCTTTGCTACATGCTTTACAGTTTACACAGCATTCTCGCATAGATCATTGCTGTCCACACATCTCTGAAGGAGGTGGGGAAAATGTTATTAACATAATTTTAAATACAGTGGGGCTAAAGTTTAGAGAAGTCAGGTATCTTATCCAAAGGTCCCAAAGTAGAAGGCAAATCTGGGGCTAGAATTTAGATGTTCTGCTCCCCCAAGCAGACCTTTTCCCACAGAGAAATATATTTACATACAGAGCAATGAAAGGATTTAGTGTCACTTTAGTTATTAACAACCTTGATTTTTAAAAAATGTGGTGAGTCTGTTTGGCCCTCTCCTTTGGGTGACCGATCTTCCCTCTTGCTTGAAAGACACTTGATCCCTTCTTGCACTTTATAAGATTAACAAGTTCCTGAAATAAGACAAAAAGTACTTTCCAAAAGAACAACAATAAATAGATTAACCTTGTTTTCACTCTTGAAACTGACAATGTCAATATGATTTGATTCGTTGATTTTATTATAAACACTGATCTCTGGGATAATGAAGAGAGCAAATCTAAACATTTCAAGAGTTTTTTTATTTATAGCCATCTGGGTACTAGTCCAACTGTTTGCTTCCAGTATAGCAATCAGCCATTTTTCTAGAATACAAGACTCTGGAAGTCAAATAGGGGTCAAAATAACATGGCAGACTAGTACATTTCTACCGCTCTCATCTACTGCTATTGTAGGATTTTAACATGCTCCTCTAAGACCCCAGACCTCTAGTCTTTATAGTTTTGATAATATCGTTGGTGTACCCACAAATGCATCCTCTGAGCTATCACATGGATAGCTTTTTTTTCGTGTTTTTTTGAGATCCTCTCTTAGGGCCTCTGATCCCTGTGAAGCAGCTAACGTCCACCAGGGGCGCTAGACTTTGGACGCTGGACAAAGGTGTCACAGCTTTTGGTGATATTTGCCGGTGTTTGAGTTTCAGTGACTCATGCTTGTTCTCCAGGGCACTGGTGTCTGTCCCCCCACCGAGGGGCTGCCAAGAACTCCAAAGAATACAACAAACCGATAGTGGCTGAGTCCGTCTCCCTGAACTTTGTGCTACCAGATTCCAAAGCAGGTCTTCCCGAAGCTTCCAAAGTCTTCTAGACACTCAACGGACACAGTTCTTTCTGTTTTCACTCACAGGTACATCCCAGAGTAGACCCATTCGTGCTCTAATCACCCTCCTCACTGATGAGGAAGCACTGCTCTCATTTACACCCTCTCCTTCTCCACGGTCAGTCCTCTGCCAGGAAGCTCCTCAGACCCTCATGCAAACATCCTCATGGAGCCCACTTCTCAGCCTGCTCTATTTTTCTCCTCTTTTCAGAGGAGCCTTTGAATCAGAACTTTTTTTAAAAGTCAAATGTATACAAATGTATGCTTCTTTTCAGTAACTTCCTATTAATCACTGTGAAGTTATCCAAGTTATCATTATTTATCCCCCTCAGTTATTAAAATAATTAAGTTTTAACTACCCCTGAAATTTAGCCTAGGGAGTTCAGTGGTTACTGTATGACTCCAGTAGGGGAACAAAAGGCACCTTTCCAATTAAAGTTAATAGTGGGATAACTTCAGACACACAAAGGGAGAAAAAGGCAGGTACGAGTCATGTTGAGTTCAAAGGGAAAGCGTTAAGGTGGAATCACGAAGCATCATGGGAAGGGCTATTCAAGCCGCCATGTCAAAAAGGCTGATTAACAACAGTTCCCAGTCAGCCTCATCACCAGGGAGTCTTACTGATAAAATTATTTCCCCTCCAGAGAGAATCTCCCTGAACCGAATGAATGTTTCACTTCTGAATAGGATTCATGAAAAGGCAGGGGGATGGTAGCGGCAAGAAGAAAGAACCACATTCACAGAACGATCTGAAATGTGTCACCTGATATCGCATCCTCAGTGAAATCAAAATTTATACTTACGTCATTAGTGTGCCAACATTTCAAGTGTCTCTTTACAGACGCATAATTAAGAGTGCTACAATACGGGGAGCAGCTATTCTAGATTACTTAAAATATTATTTGATTGTCTCTCAACTTCTGAGTTAATATTTTTAATAAACACGTTGGTAAATCCTGCTAGGTATGAAGCTTTGAACAGCTTGATTTTTTTGGTAGTAATTTGACAGTCTTTTGAATTTCTTATTGTAAATGTTTCTTCTCCCTTGGATCTACTTATTTTAATACCTTTGTTTTGCCTTATTTCTTTTAAGCAAGAAAGAAACAAGCAAGCAGTGTGCAGTATATATAGGAAATGATGCAAACCACCGGGAAATAATGTACAGTCGGGAAGAAGGGTATTAATGCACGCCATAGGAGCACGTTATTTAAAGGGGCAATATGTTGTTCCTGCATACTATAAATATGTCAGCACTTTAATGAAATGATAATGAGGTACTTGTGACTGCATATTTGTTACCATGGAAACAAACCATGACATCATAAGCACAAATGATTGACATAATTCTGGACGGCAGCTGGATGAGGAAGGAAGAAATCTCACATAGATCTAATTATTTCTGACGGCAACAGCTGAAATAACATTTTACAAAATTAAATGCAGTACAATGATTTAGAACAAACTATAATGATAGTCAACGGCTACAGCTAAAATAAAGGACCTTCTCAAGTCTTTACCAAGTATGAAATTCCTCTACAAAGAAAGACCGTCTTACACAAACAGGGTGTTTGCCAAGATATCCAATTAAAAAGCTGCAAATGATCTTGTGGGACGTTTTGGGGTTGTCCAGAGAAAGAGCTGGAAGCTTTGGGTAGGAGCTGGGAAGATTGCTGTAAGTAAGCAGGGAGGAGAACAGATGATCTCAGTCAAAGCGAAGAGAGTTGCAGGAGTGCAGGGGTGGTCAGTGCAGCAGGTCCTGCACAGAGAAGTAGGTCATAGAAACACGTAGGACCTGGCTAAAGGGAGAATGTGCTGCAGTAGGGTAGTTGGAGTAGAGGAAAAGGAGAATGAGAGGGTAGAAAGGAAGTGCATACAGACCTCAGCCGGGACCTCATCTCCTTTTGGTGTCTAAGAGTACACTTTGAACATTGATGTTGGAATTTTCTAGATTCTTAGCCCCATCTTCTTAGTGCAAGCTCTTTCTGCCTCTCCTCAAAATCTTCATCCCTCATTTCTTAGAGTTTCAGAGAGAGGGTCACATGGGCTCAGACATAAATGTGCTCATGAACTTCTAGAAACTCCAGATGGCTTGTGGGATTGCTTCTGCAAATTATTGGAGGGAAGAATTGGTACTAAGAAGCAGCAAGGTTGGCCTTTCCTCAGTGTGAGAGTAATGGCCCGTCTCTTCCCGCCAGCTCTCCCACTCTCCATGGGCGTGAAGTCGTGCCACTGTCTCTCCACAGCCCTCAGGGGTGCAACACTGCAGGCACAGCCAGGTGGCGGGGAGGAAAGTGGCCCCGCCTATGATCAGGAACTCAAAAAATGGCTCCGAAAAACACGGACTGATACCCACTTTCCAAGGTGTTCAAAATAGCCCAAAGTAGGAACAGATATTACTGTCATCTTAACATTATCCTGCTTTTTCCCTCCTGTCTCTCTGGCACCCATGTACAGACCTCTCCCCATGGACTTCAGGAAGAAACATCCATTGTGCACATCAACTCATGTGTAGAGACCCAGGCCCGGGAGAATGAGGGTGGAGGAGTGGCGGGTGACCCTGGACCCGCAAACCCAGCTGCTGGGTTTAAGCATAGCTGTCTCCATGGCTACTTGAGTGTTTCACGCTTCATCATCAAAGCAACTGACGCTTTCCCTAGCTCCAAATCCTGATGTGAAATTTACTGTTAGTTCTCTCTACTTCTATCCCCAGTCTCCGATCAAAGTGACGGTCTTCATTCCTGGAAAGCAGAATATTTTTCTTTCTTGGTCCTTTATTAAGGCAGCCACCTGGACCATGAATGCTGGCCATGGATGCTGCCTACCTATATTTTGCTAAATAGTTCTTTTGTAGCTCAGAACACAAAATAACCTTCTTACTTTCTCTGAACCCAGTGCTCTCACAGATTTCTTCACTCTCCCTCTGATCTCCCGGTTTTCTAAAGATGGCTCAACTAGATGAAAAATCATCTACCTCAACCTTGATATTAGGAATGTATCTTGGGTTTTTAACCTGGGACCAACGTGTCCCTCCCCCTGGGGGAGGCTTGTATCCCAGTTGTCATCGCACATTATTTCCGCTCAAGTCAATGTGACTCTAGCGTTACTTCAGCATGTCACAGCTGACGTTTTGCCCTCTGTCGGGTACCTTCCAGTGCATCTTATGTTTGGAAGTTTTTGCCCTGTCCCCAAGTTCTTCGTAGACAAAGGATTTTTTTACATGGATTTCATAGATTTGCTTAAAGTCATAAAACCCTTTGAGAATTATGAATGATCTTCTCAGAAAAAATGTGCATATTCTCATAGTCATATAATACTGCATTTGATTCTACAAATTCCTAAAGTCCTTCCTTGCTCTACAGGTTAATCACCCCTGAACGGTCTTTTTCAGGATTTAGGGTTTAAATTAGCTTTCTCTGCTGCTGGCCTACCAAAACGACTGCTCATTCAGGAGCAATGGTAGGTACTGAGATAGACCCTCCTTTACATTCATTGGATCAACAAAACACCCCTGGACCAAATGTCAGTGAAAAGGAAGAGAAATGATCAAGCTGATACATTGGATCATCTTTTTTTTTCTAAGAAGATGTTGGGAGTAGGAGTTTAGTTATTTATTTATTTATTTTTGCTGTGTTGGGTCTTCGTTTCTGTGCGAGGGCTTTCTCTAGTTGTGGCAAGCGGGGGCCAGTCTTCATTGCGTTGCACGGGCCTCTCACTATCGCGGCCTCTCTTGTTGCAGAGCACAGGCTCCAGACGCACAGGATCGGTAGTTGTGGCTCATGGGCCTAGTTGCTCTGCGGCATGTGGGATCCTCCCAGACCAGGGCTCGAACCCGTGTCCCCTGCATTAGCAGGCAGATTCTCAACCACTGCGCCACCAGGGAAGCCCTGGATTATCTTAATGATTTGATGGTAGCTGATAATAACTATTTTGCATAAATGAACTTGCCTTTAGTAAGGTGTTTAGTAAAAATGAGTAAATAAAAATGTGGCTACATTTCCATAAGTTGAAATTTCAAACACGTGGGCGTAATGGGAGCCATGTTCAAGTAGCATTTTCGTAGGCTGACAACTCTCAGCAAGGTTTTGGACTCAGTACAAATGTTACGGTATCTGTGGAATCGTAGTTGATGAGTTTGCTAGTTCTTCTTTGCAGGGATACTTGAGTATCTTTTTTCACTTGGGACTCGGAGCAAACTCATCTTCCAGGTACACCAGTGAACACTTGTATTTAAGGAAGTCAAATTCTAGTGTGCGTTGCTCGAACCTCATACTTTGAGCCCCATTGGGTTTGGTTTGTGAATTCTGGTCCAAGCAGTCAAGTACAGATTGAGTACAGAATGGATGGAAGTACAGTGCTGTTGGATATTCCTCCTTTCTGAGTCATGTCTGGGAACCAACTCTAAAAGTTTATTTCATGTCTGTTTCCCAGATAGCGATTCAAAACGAATCTATGAACCCTAAGTGGTGGTATTTATTGGTGAGTTTGGGAGACGAGCCTCATCTTGTTTAGGTTGACATTTTCCTCAAAAGGGCATATGTTATAGGAAGAGTCTCTTGTTCCCTCTCTGGACCCTAATTATAGAAAAGTCAGTGGCCCAGCCATTGAATGCATCTTCCCCAGGGGCCTCGACAGAGGGTTGGCTTCCAGCCTGAGACTTTGGGGTGGAAATTTCAGGAGTTTCTTAACTGTCTTCCCTGCTTCTTGTGGCTGGTAGGCTGGGTTTCGTGGAAGCACAGTGAGCTGGGTGGGTTCTTAAGACACAGTTGTCCAACCCCTCATTCTACAGCTGAGAAAACAGAGGCTCGGTGGAGTTCAACAACTTGTCTAAAATTACTTCGTTCTGCCTGAATCACAGGCTCAGTGCTCAGAGCCTCTCCTCTTCTGTTCCTCTCCCTCAGGCTTGCTCTTTATGCCCCCAACCCACACTCCACACACACAAGCAAACCAGAACCCCGCTTTCCTTTGACTACGTCTCTTTCATAGCATGAGTAGAGTCTTTGTCACAAAGAATTTACTCCATGCCTGCATAGCAAAGGTATTCTCTGATAAACTAAATTTATATTTTATCTTTGGAATTAAAAAAAGATTTATTGAAGTATAGTTGCTTTACAATGTTATGTTTAATTTCTGCTGTGTAGCAAAGTGACTCAGTTATATATATATATGTATATGTATATGTATATACATATATATATTCTTTTACATATTCTTTTCCACTATAGCTTCTCACAGGATAGTGCATATAGTTGCCCATGCTATACAGTAGGACCTTATTGTTTAGCCATCCTACATATATAATAGTGAGCATCTGCTAATCCCACTCCTTCCCTCCCCTACACCCCCGCCCCAGCTGACAGCCACAAGTCTGTTCTCTATATCGGTTAGTCTGTTTTTGTTTCGTAGTGGAATTTTTGTTGTCGTTATTTTTCTATTTGTACAAGTGTAGGAATAAGTGGAATGGTAGCTTTAAGGAACCACGTCAAGAGTACTTCAATAACAATCAAATAAAAAATTAAAAATCTGTAGTTTTCGACCATCATCATTACTCAATAAACCCATAGGCAGAGTCCTATGAATAATTATATTGTGTCTGCAAGGTTAACTAAGTGTTAGGTGAGCAAAATCACCCAGAAAAGGCTTTCACAGGCCGCCAAAGCCAGCAGGGCACCAGCGGACATGTGCGGCTCTCGCCTTTGGAAACTATGCTTCAGACAGGGATGAAAATGTACACCACACAAACCACTTGGTTTCTAAGAGAACACATTTTGAAAAACCATGTTTTGGAAGAAAGCCTCAATGTTCCATATCACAACAAAACTCCCCAAAGAAATTTTCTAAAATTATAAGGAATACTGAGGAGAGCATGAGTAGAGAAGGCTTGAAAAAAGAAAATAAGAACCTAGTTTAATCACGAAAGACTTGATTGCCCAGCAGACAGAGCTGGTGTTCTAAAGTGGTGTCATTCCCTCTTTCCTACCTCACAACTTCTTTTCACAAAACCCCAACCCTCTGCCACGGCTTTTCAGTTCAAGGCTCCCTAAAATTTCATTCCTAGAGCTTAAGCTCCAGAACTCTACTAAAAGTGAAACTTTGGTGGATGAGAAAACACCAGGCTGCATACTCATATTAACTGATTTTATATCCTCCTTGAGCATAGGTTTTGCTAAGAAATTAGCATGAGAGCATTTGGACGCTTACAAGAGTCAAAGGGAAAAGTTATAGACATGGGATCATTTTGTCCATTTCATCATGTCTGGAGGGGCTAATGCAGCTGGCAGACCCCAGTTCTCCTTATGGTAAGGATGAGGTGGGAATGGAGCCAGAAGTGGGCTTTCTGATCTCTGATTGAATAGCCCTGAGCAAATGACTTAGCTTCTCTGAACCTCAATTTCTTTCTCTATAAAGTGAAATTATACGTGTCTCCTACCTGAGAGCATTATTAGGAGTCCTGGATGTGATAAGAGATACAAGCGTGCTTAATAAACTTTCAAGTGTGATTCATTTATAAGGATAAACTTACACGTAATTGTATCTTCACTTTATAATCAGAATTTATTATTTTGAAAGGTTAAAATAAACTGAACACACTGTAAGTGGTTTGGATGTCTTCTATTCCAGCAATTAGTTACAAATACTTTTTGTTGTTGTTATTTTAAATAGCTAGTGGGAACTTGCTGTATAGCACAGGGAGCTCAGCTCAGTGCTCTGTGACAATCTAGATGGGTGGGATGGAGGGGGAGGGAGGTTCAAGAGGGAAGGGATATATGTATATGCATAGCTGATTCACTTCACTGTACAGCAGAAACTAACACAACGTTGTAAATCAATTATACTCCAATAAAAAAAAATAGACATTGAATAATTTAAAATCAATGCCTATCCAATTTTAATGTATAAAAACAATGGAGGGGGAACATCTGAAGGCTCACCCAGGAATGTGAACATGTGGTATATAAAAAACGAGGTCATTACTTTAAAATTATTACAACTGTGTCGTTACAGTGCTGTGTGTATCTGCCCACATTAACTTGATTACCATCAAATTTAAAAACAAACCTTTCAGGCATACTACATAGCCATTTCCTAACATTTGTTCAACTTGGGTGAACTCCTCTTCCTATAAAGGTGAAAAATACAGAAAAAGACGTGACCCTGAATGCAAAGCATTTATATAGACATAAGACAACTGATAGAGAGGGCTGTGGGAACTTACACATGAATGATGGTGGAGATGGAATCTGGTTGTTTACCAGTGTATATACTGAGAGCAAAGCCAAGTGACTGAAAGGCAGCTCACACCCATGCTTCTCCCCCTCACCCCCTGTCATACGGATTCAAAACAGTTCTGTTTTCCCAGGCGTGAACTTCAATCTTGAACTAGATTAATTTGCAAACTCAGAGTCTGTCTGAGCATTTTCAAATCCACCTCAAGGATTCCCAGGAAATATTGTGTTGACTCACAAGTTTTCCCAAGGTCAAGAACTCATTCCCAAGGTCAAGGATGTTTGCAGTCTGGCATACCTGATCGATTTTCCAACTTCCCTGTGGTTGGTTAAGGTCTGATTTAGTCAATTCTTGGTTTTCCCTGGTTAGCTTCCCAAGTCAATTGCAGGCAGCATTCATTAGAATTACACCCTTCCATTAAATCATTCTTTTTTGTTTCCTGTGACTTTTTATAAGTGAACTGTGTGTTGACATTTAAAATTTGAGTTGGGGAAAAGTGCCTGTTTGCAGCTGCCCCCTGCTTTGGTGTGGATTTCTTATATGAAATGTTTAAGGAAAGCCATAGCCGTCACCAGGGTGAGCATCCTGAAAACTCATAAAAAGCAGCGTGCCTGAGCTGGAAGGAGTTGTAGAGTTTGTCTAGTCCATCTCCTCAGATTGGAAATGGAGCTCAGACAAGTGTTTGGACCCATAATTCAATGTTGTGTGGTAGATAAAGGACATGAACCCAGCTTTCTGGATCTTGATCCTGTAATTCCATTAAACCACTCCCAACTGATGAAGAGATGCAGTGATTATAAAGGCTTCATCTATTGCTTTGCGTTGACTCTGAAATAATAAGTTGTTTCTCTGGGTAGCAGGTGCTGTTGGCACCTTGCCATATTTCTTCACCGAGCACAGTTGCTCTGTGCAGTGAGCTGTCAGCTTCCTCCAGGACTCGTCTATGACTCCCAAGAGCCTTTAGGAGATGCCCTCAGAACAGCCCTCAGGCTGTTAAGTTGTCCCTTAGAATGAGACAACTCTGAAGTGAGTTCTACACCATCTCCCAATGTCCCCAGTAGGGTTGAGCCCCGCCAAGTGCCTACTGTAGTGACCTGCTTATTAATGCACATTCTATGGGCTTCCATCTCTTTTTTAAAAGAATTTTTGTTGGAGTATAGTTGATTTACAATGTTGTATTAGTTTCTGCTGTACAGCAAAGTGAATCACTTAAACATATACACATATCCACACTTGTTTAGATTCTTTTCCCATATAGGCCATTACAGAGTATTGAGTAGAGTTCCCTGTGCTAAACAGTTGGTCCTTATTAGTTATCTGTTTTTTATACAGTAGTGTGTATATGTCAACCGTAATCTCCCAATTTATCCCTCCATCTCTTTTTTTTTTTATTGAAGTATAGTTGCTGGACAATGTTATATAAGTTACAGGTATACAATATAGTGAGTCACAATTTTTAGAGGTTATACTCCATTTATAGTTATTGGCTATATTACCATGTCGTATAATATGTCTTTGTAGCTTATTTTATACTAATAGTTTGTATCCCTTACTCCCCAATCCCCCTGTCATCCGTCCCTCTTCCCTTTCCCCACTGGTAACCACTAGTTTGTTCGCTAAATCTGTGAGTCTGCTTCTTTTTTTGTTATATTCATTAGTTTGCTGTGTTTTTTAGATTCCACATGCAAGTGATATCATACAGTGTTTGTCTTCCTCTGTCTGACTTATTTCACTTAGCATAGTACCCTCCAAGTCCATCCATGTTGCTGCAAATGGCAAAATTCTGTTCTTTTATATGGCTGAGTAGTATTCCGTTGTATGTGCATACTCTATGGGATTCCACCTCTCTGATGTCTCACTTCCACACTCCCTTTGGTGGACAGAGTGATGGCCCCAAAGATGCTTACACCCTAATCCCTAAAACCTATGAGTATGTTACATTACAAGGCAAAGGGGACTTTGCAGATGGGATTAAGGTTATGGAATCTGAAACAGGGAGATTATCCTAGGCTATTTAGGTGGGCTCAGTCTAATGGCCTGGGTCTTTGAAAGCTGAGAACCTTTCTCAACTGTGGTGAGAGAGACATGATGATAGATGAAGGGCCAGAGAGATGCAAAATTGTTGCTTTTGAAGATGGTCTCCTTCAGGTGGAAGAAGGGGGCCATGAGCCAGGGAATGTGGGTGTGGCCTCTAGAATCTGGAGAAGGCAGTGGCTACTGACACCTTGATTTTTGTCCAGAGACACTATGTCAGACCTCTCACCTACAGAACTATAAAACAATAAATTTGTGTTGTTTTAAGCCACTAAACTTTGTGATAGCTTTTTTTTTATGGCAGCAATAGAAAGCTTACTCATTCCCCTACTCATTCTAGAATTACCTCTGAAATAAACCTCTTGAATTCCAGCCTTTTTCTCCGGGTCAGTTTCTTGGGGCAGTCCACTTTGCAATGTACCCTCTGGAGTCTTCTGTTGCCTATACCTGTTCTTAGTATGTCTGTGTTCCGTGGTCAGGAATTAGACCTTTGTGTTTCATAGTGTGCCTCTCACCGTTTAGTATAATGTCTAGCAGTAAGCAAATACTCCATATATATGTGTTGATTCAACTGAAGAAATAAAAACATCTATTAAGTTTAAGTTCAGCAACTATGTATGTAGTCATGTGCTGGGGTAAAAGTGGATTTTAGGGAAATTCCACCTCAAATATCTTAGCAATGGCAACTGCCTTTCTCTCCTGGTCATTTCAGTATTCGGAGTTTTCTAGTCTTGGTTATACCTATCCAACCAAAGAGGAAATTGTTCCAAATTGGAGAGTAGGGACTATTGTGATTAGCTTAAACCTACATTGTGTACATTGTGTTTGAATTCATGCCTTTGCTTGAATCAATAAGCACTCAGTAATTTTTCTTTTAGTGGAAAAATGACAGTAAACAGTCTTACTTCTATTTGAAACCACAATTCCTGCAACTTATAGAAGTAATGTTGGCAGAGTTACCAGATTACAGCTGTGGCACAGGTCACAGAGTTACTTTACTAGGTGTTCACCAGTATCTGCTTCTCCCCTTCTGAGCTCACAGGATATGGCACTTCCCAATCTCTTGTGGTTGGATGGGGCTGTGTGACTAGTTCTGGGTCAGTGTCACCCTCTGAACTGAAGCATTTCGCTGCCAGTATGATACCCTCCTTTCACTTTCTTTTTCATGATAGTTAAGGAAGCTGTGTGTTTCAGATGTTGCAGCGTCTGAAGGACATGGAACCACTTTCTACTTGGACAAGATGGAGGACAGTTGCTCTGAAGATTAGGCTGGGTTTGCAGTGGGCTTTTCATCAAAAAGAAATAAGCCATTTATGTGTCAAACCACTGAGATTTTGAGGTTGTTCCTCAGCATCACCTACCTTAAATAGGCCCCTACTATGGTTACTATAAATATGGGAAATACCTCGATTAGGGAACAGATTAGATGACTGGAGGGCCAGAGGAATACGTAGATCTTCTCTGCTTGTGGTTGATCCATGCTGGCTTGTCTGAGAGGTCTTGGAAAAACACAAGATTGGAGAAGGGTGATAGGAAGTCTTTTGAAAAGACACATGGATGGACATCTTGGAATGGGTGCAGAGAATGAGGACATTTGTGTTCCATGTCAATACCTCAACAGAAAGCACTCACTGAAGAGGAGGCTCTCTGGAATCACACGGACAACATGCCCCAGGGCTAAGTTTGCCCCCTCTTCTTGTCACATGGGCACTCTGCAGTGGTAGTGGCCAGGCAAACCTTGATTGGGAGAGTCCTGGTTGTCGGACCCTTCTTAACCTTTATGTTTGGACTTGCAGCTTCAAGGATGTCACATCTCACTCCTGGGGGCAGAAGTAAGCACTGGCCACAGGAATCTTTCCATTAGAGAAAACAACCATTGTTTAAGTACCTATTAGATATTATTTAATCCCCTCATCATGTCTACAAGGCAAATATCATTAAAGTTTTTAGATAAGGGAACCAAGATTCAAGAGGTAAATTAATCATGACTTACAGAGCTGGTTAGCAGAGGAAACAGCAACTGGTCTGGACCTGTCTGACGCTATGCCCATACCCCCTTCATGGTACCCATGATCTCTCATCTGCACAGAATAAGTGACTCTCCACTCAGAGGCTCTTCTACCCCAGGTGGAACTGCCTTCTTTTTTTTTTTTTTGCTTTCAACTTCCGCATTTCTCATTTTTAAAAAAATTTTTATTGGGGTATAGTTGACTTACAATGTTGTGTTAGTTTCAGGTGTACAGCAAAGCGAATCTGTTATACATGTACATATAATCCACTCTTTATTTATTTATTTTCATTTTTTTAACATCTTTATTGGAGTATAATTGCTTTCCAATGGCGTGTTAGCTTCTGCTGTATAACAAAGTGAATCAGTTATACATACACATATATCCCCATATCCCCTCCCTGTAGCGCCTCCCTCCCACCCTCCCTATCCCACCCCTCTAGGTGGTCGCAGAGCACCAAGCTCCACTCTTTTTTAGATTCTTTTCCCGTATAGGTCATTACAGAGTATTGAGTAGAGTTCCCTGTGCTATACGGTAGGTCCTTATTAGTTATCTATTTTATATATAGTAGTGCGTATATGTCAATTCCAGTCTCCCAATTTATCCCTCCCCTCTCTGGAACTGCCTTTTGGAGCTGATCTGTGCTGCAACTCTGGGCCGTTCATTCTAGTCTGTCTGGAATGTGAACACTTCCCTCCGCTCTGATGCTGTAACCTAGTCCCCACCTTCATCACCTCTTGCCTGGATTATTGCAATGCCTCCTACCTGAGATCCTGCTTCTACATATTACTCTGTATGCTTATTCTCAACATGGCAGGTGTGATTCTGTTAAAAGTCAGAACCTGTCACTCCTTTGCTCAAAGCCTCATGGCTACCCATTTCCCTAGGAGTAAAGCCACAGTTATAGTCGTAGCCTCAAAACCTTGCAGGTCTTGCTTTACGCTTCCCTTTCACCTTCTCTGACCTTCACTCCCTCTAGTTCACTCCACTCCAGTCACAATGACCTACTTGCTCGTCTTCCAACACAGCCGGCGTGCCTAGTATTTTATTTTTCCAGATATCCTATGTATAACTCCCTCACTTCAATGTGTTCTAATTATCATCCTCCAAGTGAGCTCTTCCTCCACCACTCTATTTACATGGTCCCTCCCAGCCCAGAATTCCCTTTATTTCTTCCATTCCTTATTTTTTCCATAGCACTTATCACTTCTACCGTATTTTATCATCCGTTTACATTATTTTGTTTACTCATTGGTTCCCCACACCCTGCACCTCCCTCTTCCCCACTGGACTATACGTTTCATGAGAGTAGGACTTTTTAAAAAAATTAATAGAGTTTAATCTTTAGAGCAGTTTTAGGTTTACAAAAATATTGAGTGGCAAGTACAGAGTTCCCATATTCTCCCTAACCTGCTCCTCCCTCCCCCACTCTCACTCCTTCTCTTCCTCTTTCTCTCCCTCCTTCCCTCCAATCCAACCCATGGTAACCACCGATCTTTTTATTGTTTATCGTTTTGCCTTTTGTAGTATGTCATATAGTTGGGATCATACAATACGTAGCTTTTACAGATTGGCTTATTTCACTTAGTGATATGCATTTAAGTTTCCTCCCTGTCTTAGCCTGGCTTGATAGTTCATTTCTTTTTGTGTACCAGTTTGTTTATCCATTCACCTGTTGAAAGACATCTTGATGGCTTCCAAGTTTTGGCAATTATGAATAATGCTGTAATATTGCTATAAATGCTATAATAATGCTATAAATATTCATGTACAGGTTTTTGTGTAGACATGTGTTTTCAATTCATTTGGGTAAATACAAAGGGGTGCAGTTGTTGGATCATGTGGTAAGAGTATGTTTAGTTTCTTAAGAAACTGCCATGCTGTCTTCCAAAATGACTGTACACTTTGCATTCCCACCAGCAATTAATGAGAGCGCCTGTTACTCTCCATCCTCGCCAACATTTGGTGTTGGCAGTTTTCTGGATTTTGTACATTCCGATAGATGCGTCGTGGTGTCTCATTGTTGTTTCAATTTGCATTTTCCTGATGATATATGAGGCGGAGCATCTTTTCCTGTGCTTATTTGCCATCTGTATGTCTTCTTCGGTGAGCTGCCAGTTTGGATCTTTTGTCCATGTTTTAGTTGGGTTTTTTGTTTTCTTATTGCTGAATTTTAAGACTTCTCTGTGTATTTTGGACAACAGTCTTTCAGCAGATATTTTTTTCAAAGGTTTTCTGCCAATCTGTGGCTTTCCTTTTCTTAGCAATGTCTTTCACAGAGCAGAGGTTTTAAATTTTAGTGAAGTCCAACTTCATTCAATTTTTTTCTCTCATGGATTTGTGCCTTTGGTATGAGAGTAAGATTTTTCACCTGTTTTTTTCATTGCTTTATCCTTAGCTCATAAAACATTTCTTGGCACATAGTAAGGACCCAATAAATATTTGTTGAGTGACCAAGTGCTGTTACCTTGGGAAATTACATGCTTTCCTTTTTGTTTTTTTTTTTTTCAAGGGAAGTTTTCATTTGTTGCATCACCCTTGAGAAGCAGCCCCAGCTCAAAGCCCATCTATCCTACACAAAGGATCTGTAATGCAGATGTGAACGTCATCTACCTGTGTGAAATGAATGGGAGCAGTTTAAAGTGCATACATTTTTTTCAGGATGATAAGGTTCGGGGTTAACCTATCATCTGAGCACCTTTGGTAAATGTGGATTCTCTCTCTCAGGTTAGAATAAAAAAGAAATAATAAGACTAGAATTTATGATGACACATAAAATACTAAGTACGTAAAGCTAAATAAAGCATGGACTTTTCTTTGTGAAAGAGAAAGCGCTTCTTGTTTGAGGGCCAGAGTGAGCACACCTCTGGTTCTCTTCAAGAAGTACCTTTGTGGAGCTGAACTGCTAAGTAGAGTCAAGAAAAGGGACCCCACCAAGGATTGAGCCTTCATCTACTAAAAGCAAGAGAATGGCCTTCCTTCCTGCCTGCCTTCCTTCCTTCCTCCCTCCCTCCCTCCCTCCCTCCCTCCCTGCCTCCCTCCCCCCTTTCTTTCTTTCTTTCTCCTTTTTTTCTGGGAGAAATGATTTTAGTAAGCTTTAATTACATCATGCAGTGATAAATGGAAAATACTGATGCATAAATATATGTAGATGGGTAAAATTTGATGAAGGGTAGTGGGGAAAAAAAAGTCCTATGAAGAGTAACAGGAATGAGAAAATGTTCCTGAATTTGTTTTTTTGTTTTTTGTTTTTTTCGTACGCGGGCCTCTCACTGTTGTGGCCTCTTACTGTTGTGGCCTCTCCCGTTGCGGAGCACAGGCTCCGGATGCGCAGGCTCAGCGGCCATGGCTCACGGGCCCAGCCGCTCCGCGGCATGTGGGATCTTCCCGGACCGGGGCACAAACCCGTGTCCCCTGCATCGGCAGGCGGACTCTCAACCGCTGCGCCACCAGGGAAGCCCTGAATTTGTTATTTTTGACTAAGATGTGAGGAAGGAGAAATGCAGGTATAATCTTTTCGAGTGAGAGGGGTAGAGGGGCTGCAAGAAGCAGCCTGCTGTGAGCCTTTATCATCTTTATTTTGAAAACTTGGAATGCATTGCATCACACTGCTGCTGGAGTTTTAACTTTAAATGTTTAGGATTTCTTTTTAAAAGGGAAAGGTTCCTTTGCCTCAGGTGTGAAGTCTTTGGCTTTTCCCCATCTCCCCACCTCATCCATAGACAGACACACGGAGTCCTCGGAAGTACTAGGATAAGACAGTGAAAAGAAAATGACCTTTCGTGAACAGTTTCAATTTCGTTGTACAGAACAAGGCTCAAGCTGGGAGCAGCCCAGGGCTGACCGACCTGTACAGCACATACCCGAGAGTACGGCCTCCTTAGATGCTGGCCCTGGGCGCCTGCTTGTGTGGGAGTTTCCATTATAACTTTAAGTGTTATATTTTTATTTCTTATTAAATTTTTTATCAGAAAAACAGTTACCACAGCTAAAAAAAGGAAACGTCAATAGAGACTTATGATGAGTACCGTTATTTTAATGGGCCCATTGGATGGAGCAAAGGCATGTACACGTGCTCGATTCACCATCTTAAACCCAAGGTCTGACTGGGAAGCAAGACATCTCGGTTAATAGCATGAACTCTGCAGGAAGTCTGAGTTCTAATTCTTGCTCTGTCACCTCCTGGTTGTGCAACCTTGGGCCCTATGTGCCTAATTTTCTTTATCTCAAAAGTTAAAATGCAATAGTGCCGAACTTCTAAGGTTTCCATGAATGAGAGAGAATGTCCTGTACTGTAAAATATGTCAGGATTTAGATTGCACCTGTGACGCATACTGACTCTATGGAAACCATGTCATCTTGGACTTCTCAGATATCGGTGAAAATGTATCTGCTCAGAGCTCCCTCCCAAATTGTGAGGACTCAGTTAATGAAATAGGACACATAAAAGTATCTAGCATATGGTAGGCACTCCTAGAGAAATGCTAGTTTCTGTCTTTCAGTTCTGTTAGGAATAGATGATTGCTCTATGCACGAAGATCTTCTGTAGTTTTCTGTAGTATCACTAACAGTTCCTGAGCTTCTTAGTTGCTTACAGAATGTCTGTCAGGGGCTGCAATTGTTGCGTGAGCCTAAAAAGTTCAGCCTTTGATAAAGAAGCAAAAACATTTCTCATTCTAACAATGACAGAGAAATGCAGGAGGACACAAATTTCTTCTATTTAAATTAATGTGTGATTATTCATTTGTTGACCATGCTCATTTTGATTGATTATTTGAGGAGAAATGCCATTTTATTTAATTTTCATTAACATTATTTTACCTTGGTTATTAGCTGTTCCAGTGTTAAAATCAATTATAGTTGACTTTCTTTAGGTCATGTATATTTCTGATTTTGATTAATTTGAAGAAAGCACTCTAAATATGAAGAAACACGAAGATTTAGTATAGTGTTTGCTTATACTTCCCCACATACTAAGATTAATACTAAACTTAAAAATGCCCAATTATACTTGTGCAATAAAAGATATCTGTTACAACTTCTAATGTTTATGGTGTTGTACAGGAAGATATTTCAAGTTTCTAGTTAATTGTCCAAAGTAAACAGGTCGGTGGATTCTGGGAGCCCATTTCAGGGAAGAATTCCAGCTAAAGGGAAATACCAGCAGCAATATTATAGAACATTAACAATTTTCTGTATTTAGAAAAGGAACTATGGTGTGGAAAGAAAAGTCTTGATGACAAAGGTGTATCTGATGTTGGTGTACAACATACTGTTTGAATTATTTCATCTCTCTAGCTGGTTGAATTTGGATGAGATTTGGCATACTGAGTAGCTTAGACTGAGTTTCCCAGACGTCAACCCTAAGTCAACGACGCCAGTTTATTAAGGACTAACTTCCAAGAGAAACTAGTAAGGAAGTGGTTAAAGCAGCACGGCGAATAGGAAGGGGCCAAGCCAGGGTGCCATCTCAGCCTGATTCTTAGTGAGCTTCCACAGGGAAATTCCCTAAATTGTACTTGGGAGAGTCCTGCCCTGAGTGTGGAGGGCTTTCGTGTTTCCTCATCAGTCAGTCAGTTGTACCATGAAGGCCTAGAATGTACTCCCAGCTACGGAGACAGCAGATGTGGTGGCTTAAGGACAGTTTCCTCTAGGTCACAGATGGGAGCTGTTAGCATCAAAGCACATAGCAGCTAGGGGAGTGTCCAGGGGACTGATACCAAGAACCAGGGAATCTGGACCAAGAACAGTGTCTGCATCTGGGCAAGACTGTTAGAATTCAAACTTGAATTCTAAGCCAGTCCAGACCAATCAATGGCATTCGAGAGAAAACTAGAGATATTTTTGATAATACATAAGCAGCAGGACAAAATAAAACCTTGAAGACATGTAGATTCCTCTTGAAATTTTCCATCTATTTGTGTTTTTAAGTTCAGGGTCCAACAGCCTCTGGAAAGATGGCAATGTATAAAATTCTTAGAACCAACACGGCCTGGATTCACTTTTTCCAAAATGGTTTATCGCTTACTAGGCCTGCTGTTTCTTTTTACAGAGGTAGATTTTCATTCATACAATTAATATTCGTGGAAAATTTAACGATGTGTTATGTATTCTGCCGGGAAGTCTGAGAAATATAAGCATTGTTCCATTTCAGCCCTCAATTTGACTTCTAAAACTTCAAAAGTCTGGGAAAACAGAGCCGCTGTCCTATGCTCTCCTGTGGGCAAACAGGTAGGAGAGAGGGAACAGCAAACAGGGAGTAGGGACTTTCACAGGCTACTTGATGCCTTGAGTTAAAATTCAGAATTGTGACTACGTGAGTTATGTCTCCCATATATGAAAATTCTATCAAACTGCTAATGCGGATCAACTGTCCATCCATCTAGAGCACTGCTTCTCAAACTGATGCATGGAGAGCTAGCCTCACACTCAAGAAATGTTGATTCAGGGTGTCTCAGAAGGGTCAGAGCATTTGCATTGCTAACAGGTTCCCAGGTGCCACAGATGCTGTTGGTCCTTGGACCACCCTTTGAGTGTATCCTTGATGTAGACACATTTGCATGCTATTGGATTTGTTTTTAACAGAAAACTTCAGTAGGCAGTGGCACATCAAAGTCATTTTTCTAGAGCTGGCAAATTAACAGATTAGCTTTGTTTTTCCTTCTTTATCCTTAGTTCGATATTTTGATGTGAATATTTTAATGAGGCAAGAAAGTAAATTCATTGTGTCCTACATTTAGCATAGAGATGTCAGCACATGTGTACTTAAAAAATTTTTTATTGGAGTATAGTTGATTTAAAATATTATGTTAGTTTCTGCTGCACAGCAAAGTGAATCAGCTATACATATACATGTATCCACTCGTTTTTAGATTCTTTATCCATATAGGTCATTACAGAGTATTGAGAAGAGTTCTCTGTGCTATACAGTAGGTCTTTATTAGTTATCTACTTCATATACGGTAGTGTGTATATGTCAATCCCAATCTCCCTGTTTACGCTCCCCCCCATTCCCCCTGGTAACCATAAGTTTGTTTTCTATATCTGTGACTCTATTTCTGTTTTGTAAATAAGTTCAGAGTACCAAGGGACCTTAGAAGCAAGACATACAATGCCATTACCTTACTGATCACTTTTGGTCAGTCAACAAGATACTGCATCCATTTTTGTTTCTTGGCTTTCAACAACATAGACTGCTTTTGTCCATGTAAAGTAGAAAATCTAGTACTTTGAAATCAGTTTCAAGGTTACTTTAGATCCATCTGGAGTAGTCCAAATGTAATACTCAAGTAATGCTGTTTTATTCAGATCTTGGGCTAAACCACTAACTGGCTAGACACTCTAAAGTCTCGTAGGAACCTCTGTCTTTCTTTATTCCCCTCCTCACCTCATTCCCGTTTCTGATCAATACCATCGAGAAAAAGGGCCCCTGATATGAGTCAAGGAAAACCTAGTCTCCAAGGTCACGGTGAGACCACGAGACCCAGAGTATAGATTTTCTAGAGTAGGAATAGGGAGATTGCAAATAGAGCCAGACTAGGGAAAAGGCACTATTGTGATGTTTCTCACACTGGAGAGGTTGTAGATCCCTTGTGCTCCTGGCGTTCAGCAAGACAGAGTTTAAAAACAATTGCATTGCCTTTTTTTTTTTTTTTTTTTTTTTTTGCGCTACACGGGCCTCTCACTGCTGTGGCCTCTCCCGTTGCAGAGCGCAGGCTCCGGACGCGCAGGCTCAGCGGCCATGGCTCACGGGCCCAGCCACCCCGTGGCATGTGGGATGTGGGATCCTCCCAGATTGGGGCACGAACCCGCGTCCCCTGCATCAGCAGGCGGACTCTCAACCACTGCGCCACCAGGGAAGCCCTGCATTGCCTTTTAAATGATATCACTTAAGTGATGACTTTGTGTCAAAAGATTTTGCACATATAAGTAGAAATGCAGGCACTGAAATGAAGTGGCAATACTCAGGTACAAAATGATAAGCAAAGACATTTAGAATACGTTTACAGTATTTTATTTTAGGTTATAGATGACATAAATTAAGGAAACAGATTTTATGGGAAATCTCCAGATGTATGATAATAAATCTATAGCCCTCCAGAAGCCCAGTTTGAAAATCACGTTCTGGTGGATCTTTTGTATCATGTTTTCTCTTTGGATTGAGCCTCCATTTCCCCTCCATGGGACTGTTGTGATGAGAAGGCAGGTTCTTCTCTCTTCTAGAGGAGGCATATCTTCCCTGACCCTCTCTTCCCTGACTTTAGAAGGCCATCTGGGGATGGGCTTAGAGGAAATGGGGGCAGACATCATAAGCCAGCTCTGTTCTAGGCTGTAGGGGAAATATTTCCCTTTGAGTTCATCCTTTCATGCCATTTACTGATTAACTGATTACTTGAAGGCTACAATCAGACTACAAGCAAAGGGGCAATGCCTAAGCAGAATGCTCAAACTATTTTTGTTTTTTAAAGCCACTTATTGAGGTATACTGACATGTAAAAAAAAGCTGTACATATTTAGTGTGTACCAGTTGATGAGTTTGGGGATAAGCGTATACCTGTGAAACTATCACATAGACCTACCCGTAACCTCCCAGAGTTTTCTCCCACCCTCACTATTATTATTAATAATTTTTTGTATGTGTACGTTATATGTACATGTGTATGATAAGTACCCTTAACCTAAGACCTACCCTCTTGGAAAAGTTTAAGTATACAATACAGTATTATTAGCTATAGACGCTATGCTGTAAATCTCCAGAAGTTAGTTATGTTGTGTAGAGTTTTGTACCCTTTGACAATCACCTTCCCATTTCTCCCTCTCCCCAGCCCCTGGTAACCTCCATTCTACTATCTGCTTCTATGAGTTTAACTATTTTAGATTCCACGTATAAGTAAGATCATACAGTATTTGTCTTACTGTGTCTGGCTTATTTCACTTAGCATAATGCCCTTTAGGTCTATCCATGTTGTCATAAAGGGCAGGAATTTCTTCTTTTTTTAAGCCTGAATTATATTCACATATATTCATATATAAAATGTGATATATATATATATATATATATATATATATATATATATATATAT
>NW_020175837.1:2481826-2499418 GCF_003031525.2 Neophocaena asiaeorientalis asiaeorientalis | reverse complement strand
TATGGTAATGGTCAAAGGGTACAAAACTTTATGCAAGACAAATTCTGGAGATTTATAGCATAGCACCTATAGTTAATAATATTGTATATATTATTATACTATATTTATGTGTTTGTACGTATGAAAAGCATGTTAGTGAGTTAAAGGCACTCTTTAGAAATCTGGGGCAATGGAATGAGCCAAAGAATCCTGGTGGAACCCATCATGGCAAATAAAAAACAGTGGATCTATCCATAAGTGTAGTTCTCTGCCACAGAGGCAGTGACACCACCCTGCACTGTGAAAATAGATGCTCCCATTACAGAAACAACATGGAAGCATTTTCCATTTCTCTACCATATTAAATTCTAACTTCTAACATGAGCTTGGCTTGCTGACAGATCAGCCGGGTCTCCAAGTTTTTCGTTCTACGTGAGCTGAGTTTTTATCCAGTTTGGGTTGAGTGAGGAGTCGGTGAGTGGTTTGGGGGGATGCCCTAAGACAAGGAAATTTGGCCAGGGTTATCATTTAAGACAAGAGAGTTTTTGAAATCCTGGACACTGTTTCAACTTGAAACTATAATTATGAAAGTATGTAATTGCAAAGTCATAACATCGGTCCCAGACCTCCAAGAATATTCAAGGAATGTTTGAATATTTTCTACGAGGTAAACCCATCATTAAGCACATTACCCAAAACTGAGCTCCTGGGAGATTTCCTTATGTAGTTATTACAGTTTTATGGGTATTTTTCGGAGTCTTTTTCCTTCTTTTCTGGATTATTTATAATTGCTTTTTAGAGTAACATTCCACTCCAAAGTATTAAGTACTTCTACTTAATTTTAGAGTCTCATTTCATAGAATCATGACTTGAATATTTTCAAACCCATTTTTCCTAATGTTGTTGATCTCAATGGCCTTTTCCTGGTATTCAAAAGGTGGTAAGGTCACTTTCTGCCTACCTCTTATTTCTAAATGCAGATCAAAATTAGTTTTGCAGTACTTGGTGTCCTTAAGTAATTTCCACTATCAGGAGATAGTTTTTCACTTTAATTTTTCAAACTTATTTTACGGGTGCTACAGTTTCTTTGGAGATGTGTTTTTGTTATTTTTTTTATTAAAAAAAAGAGGTATAGTTTACTTGCAATATTATATTAGCTTCAGGTGTACAACATAGCGATTCAATACTTTTATACACTACCCACAGTACAAAGTTATTACAATATTATTGACTACATTCCCTGTGCTGTACATCACATCCCTGTGACTTATTTTATATCTGTTAGTTTGTACCTTTTAGTCCCCTTTACCTATTTCACCATCTCTCCACCCCCATCCCCTCTGGCAATCACTAGTTTGTTCTCTGTATCTGTGAGCCTGCTTCTGTTTTGTCATATTTGTTCATTTGTTTTGTTTTTTTTAGATTCCAGATGTAAGTGAAAAAATACAGTGTTTTTCTTTTTCTGTCTGGCTTATTTCACTCAGCATAATATCATCTAGGTCCATCCATGTTGTTGAAAATAGCAAGACTTCATTCTTTTTTATAGCTGAGTAATATTCCACTGTATGTATGTATGTATGTATCTAGATATATATATATATACACACACACACCACATCTTCTTTATCCATTCATCTGTCGATGGACACTTAGGTTGCTTCTGCACCTTGGCTATTGTAAATAATGTTGCTATGAACATTGGGGTGCATGTATCTTTGAATCTCTGGAGATTCTAGACAGGCAATGATCAATGGAGTAACTCTTTAGATATGGTAATAAATGAATATTAATGCTAATTTAAGCAATAACCTATATATCTTTCACGTGGGGCGGCAAGGCTACCAGAGCTTCTTAAGTAATTTTACGGTTGAGGATTTGCAGCACACAGTTAATGATTGCATTGTCACCAAGGTGTTTGTAAGACTGTGTAGAGATGTGGACACCAGAAAACACATTTTATGTCTGTTTTAATTCATGCACTTTGCATACAAGGTGGAATTATATCACACTACAATATATAAAATAGATAACTAATAAGGACCTACCGTATAGCACAGGGAACTCTACTCAATACTCTGTAATGGCCTATATGGGGAAAGAATCTAAAAACAGAGTGGATAAATGTATAACTTATTCACTTTGCCATACAGCAGAAACTAACATAACACTGAAAATCAACTATACTCCAATAAAAATTTAAAAAATAGAATAAAACAAGTCACACAAACACCCTCAAAAGAAATGACACATGTGCACAGAGTCGGCAGTTCCAATTGGTCTCCCGTAAGCTGTTGGGAAATGGGTGAATGCTTTCAAATTGCTTATGGATGAAAATGCAGAATGTTACTCTAAGCTTTGCAAAAAGTTGTGGATCCAGTTGGAACTTTTTGCACTAAAATAATAACTTGAGAAGGGAATTTACTTCCGTTTTTAGACAATTAGGCAGTGCTTAATTCACCCTGACAATTCTAGAATTGTGTAATTTATTACTATTTTAAGAATTAAGTTATTTATTTATTTATTGGCTGCCCTGCAAGGCGTGCGGGATCTTAGTTCCCCGACCAGGGATTGAACCCGCACCCCCTGCAGTGGAAGCGCAGAGTCTCAACCACTGGACCACCAAGGAAGTTCCAAGAATTAAGCGGTTTTTAAATTAGTGTGCTAATTTATTTATCTTCCAGAGTTTGAGAAAAAAAAATTGGACCCCAAGTCCTGGTGGTCCTCAGACTTACCTGACTTGTCTGCTTGTGAGTGCTCTTAATGCAATTCATCAGAGTGGCACACACGCGCCTTCAAGTCAGAGCAATCAGAAAACAAAATCGCTGTCCAGGAGACAAGCTTAAATAACATCCCCTCAACATTCTCCAAAAACTGTGCTCTGAGTTCGTTTTGAGAAATAGAAAGGGAAATCAGATCCAGCCTCACACGCTACCGACTTGGGTTCTAAAACGATGAAATGAATGAGGATGAAGGGGCTTCTGACACATCTCTCAGTCACGGGCACTGACCTGTCATACATCTGTCAAAGTCACAATTAACCCAGGGACTTAATATCTTTGAGGTAATAGAGAACTCCTCTTTCAGGTGGACTTAAAGAAATGAATGAAGGCTGGTCAGTGGGGTTTTAAACACACACAACTCTGGTTTAAACCTTCTCACTGGAAGATAGATGGGTCTCCAGCATCATAAGTTCAGGAAGGAGTACTCATTGGTTATAAGAGCCGATGAGATAGAAGGAATGATAAAAGATCTCCAGGGGACATCAATCAATTGGCCTGCTCTTTGAAACTCTCTCCCTCTGCGTGATCTGGGGACTCATCCACTGCCAGGGGGCTGGTGAAGGCCTGCTTTTTCCACCTTTCCCTCCTCCGCCACTACATCCCTTGCCAACTATTCTAGAAAAGTCCACATCCCAGTTGCTGCTTTTTGGATGTCTGTACTAATACCTTCTACGTTGTTGTGTATATTTCCCCCAGTGGGTATGAAAGGTTCTAACTCTGCACAAGCAAAATGACAAATAGTTTTTGGGTGGAAATGACTTGTGTTAAAAACGCAGTGAGCTATGTGGAGATCCTTCTAATGAGCTACGTGGAGACCCTTCTTTAGGTTTTACTGATTACCTGGTCTGGTCAGGCCAGGCTGCAGAATCTGGAACCCAGTAGCAGGGAGAAGCCACTCCATCCATGCAGGGATTGATATATCACAATATCTGCACGAATTGTTTAGTTCATGACTTTATGAAAAAGAAAATGTATAAATTAGTTGATTGCAATACACTGTGAAATTAGGATTACATATGTTTTATAATGAGGAGGCCCAAAATATATAAACATGAAGTACAGTAAAAACATATCCTCCTCATAAAAGGAACCCTCTTGTACTGTTGGTGGGAATGTAAATTGATACAGCCACTATGGAGAGCAGTATGGAGGTTCCTTAAAAAACTACAAATAGAACTACCATGTGACCCAGCAATCCCACTACTGGGCATATACCCTGAGAAAACCAAAATTCAGAAAGACTCATGTACCACAGTGTTCATTGAAGCTCTATTTATAATAGCCAGGACATGGAAGCAACCTGAGTGTCCATCGACAGATGAATGGATAAAGAAGTTGTGGCACATATATACAATGGAATATTACTCAGCCATAAAAAGAAACAAAAGTGAGTTATTTGTAGTGAGGTGGATGGACCTAGAGTCTGTCATATAGAGTAAAGTAAGTCAGAAAGAGAAAAACAAATACCATAAGCTAACACATATATATATGGAATCTAAAAAAAAAGTGGTTCTGAAGAACCTAGGGGCAGGACAGGAATAGAGATGCAGACATAGAGAATGGACTTGAGGACACGGGGAGGGGGAAGGGTAAGCTGGGACGAAGTGAGAGAGTAGTATGGACATATATACACTACCAAACGTAAAATAGATAGCTAGTGGGAAGCAGCCACATAGCACAGGGAGATCAACTCGGTGCTTTGTGACCACCTAGAGGGGTGGGATAGGGAGGATGGGAGGGAGATGCAAGAGGGAGGAGATATGGGGATATATGTGTATGTATAGCCGATTCACTTGTTATACAGCAGAAACTAACACATCACTGTAAAGCAATTATACTCCAATAAAGACGTTAAAAAAAAAAGTTTCAACAAAGGAAAAAAAACCCATATTCTCCTCATGAAGAAAAGACCCGATACACCTAAGAAATGGGGGAGCGTTAACTCCTCCACTCCCCACAAAAAATGTTGACAGAAAAACGTCTAGCCAGAGAGCTGAAGCCCAAGAGAGAGTTCAAAGTAGTCAGTTTTTTAAAGGAGGGACGTGAACAACCAAGCCTGCTGAAAAGTCATGTAAGGTGAGCACCGAAAAGTGACAAGTGGATGTGAAAAATATCTCCTTGGTGATTCAACCCATTTTAAAGTCACGTCTGAAGCCTGGAGTTAGTTCTAGGCAGGGTTTGGCCCCTGGTCAGCTCACTGACTCTGAAGGCATCTGGTATATCCACACCACCAAGCAGCTTTCTCAGGGCCAGGCTGGTGGTAGTCTCGTGAGAGCCAGAACGCCACCCAGACACTGTGTCATCCAAGCGTGCATGCCTAATGTGCATGGCCTCACTGCTCCGTGCTGATCATTTGTCTGAGAACTTCCCTCTGGGCATCCTGGCTGAGACCTCACTGCCCTTTCCAGCTGGCTCAGTGAGCTGGTCTTTTTTGGCATACCACTGTCCTCCATGCCAATGTGGAGTCTTCCTTACGGCTGTTGTGCTGAAATGATTTTTGTCTGTACATCCCTGTCAGGGAGACAGTTTCCACGGGACTCTCCTTCACTTGGTAAGGAACTAGAAATGGGGGAAGGTGGACTCTGTGCTGAACTGTAGGAGCAGAATCGACATCAAGGCATTGAGTGCAAGCAGCTTACCTGGGAGGTGACCCCAGGAAACATGGAGGCTTAATCCCACTGGGGAACTCTGGAAGCCAGTGCAGATGACGTGATTCAGAGTTATCCCAGCTGGGGGTGAGAGTTAAGGCGTTTCTATATCACCTCCTCTCACTCATTGTTGGAGGGCTGCTGGGTGAATGGAGGTTACTTAACCTCTGGTGTTCCTGCCTACTTCCGGGGCGGGCAACACAGACTCTGGCAGCTTAGGCACAAACAGGCGACACTGGCAGGTGGAAATCAGGCTTGTGTGCACTTATGGGCTATAGAGGAGGAGTGTGGGCGGGGCCCTGACAGCCTCTGTAAGTCTGATGAGCTCTCTTCCAACCCATCTTCATCCATTGTAGTCTCTAGGGAGCCTTGCTTCACTCACTGGGCTGCACTCTGCTTCTGCTTCCTCTTCATCACAGCCACCCAGATTTTGGACCCTCCTTATGTTTCTGGGAACCTCCGAGACCAGCTCCCCCTAACCACCCTGGGCTTCTCTGTGGTCAGCCTACACATGGTCCACGTGGGTCTGAACGTTGCTCAGCAGAGTCTTGACACGAGCTCACACATACTGGTAGAGAAGTAAGGCAGGGAGATGAGTCTGTATACTTGGAAGAGGTTGGACTGAGGTGCATAGTTTCCAGTCCCCAGCTCCCAACGGGCCTCCTCGGGTGCTGAGCAAGGGGGCCCTTTGGCGGGAGTGTTGCACAAAGGTGGCGCCCAAAGTCTTAACATGAGGCTGTGTTTCCAGTCTCCAGGAAATAAGGAAAACCATACCCCTTTATTTCAGCTTCTGTGGCCGCAAGACAAAAAGGTTTTGTTTTTAATCAATCAATCAGCCAAGTAACAAATGTTCACTAGGCAACCACTGTTTGCCAAGCAAAGTGGCACATGTTGAAGGAAACACAGAGATGCTGGAAGGAGTTCTTGCCTTTGGCAAGTGTACAGTCTAGATGAAGAGACCACGTTGATAACATGTGACTCTAAGGTAGTTTGACTTAATTTTTAGAACAAACATGCCAGAATTTTTACACGGCATTCTCCCTCAGACGTTCCTATACTAAAGTGTTATCATTTCCTATCATGTCATGTTACACAGCTTTGCACAGCAACATGTTTGTGGTAAGTACATGGGGCGGCAGAAATGTGAAAATGACACGATTTTTCTCAGTTGCCACATAACCTGAGGTTATTCTCCTTGATCACCGGACAGTGATGTACCATGTTTAGTAAATATGCACAGGGCTTGGAGAAGCATTTTAGAGAAAACGCTAACAGTGCCGAACTAGCAGCAGGGCATGGAGGCACATTTATTTCACCATTACTGGATGCTGTAATTTGAACTTGTATAGAACAAGGGATTTTTTTTTTTTTATTGCGGTACGCGGGCCTCTCACTGTTGTGGCCTCTCCCGTTGCGGAGCACAGGCTCCGGACGCGCAGGCTCAGCAGCCATGGCTCACGGGCCCAGCCGCTCCACGGCATGTGGGATCCTCCCACACCGGGGCACGAACCCACATCCCCTGCATCGGCTGGCGGACTCTCAACCACTGCGCCACCAGGGAAGCCCAGAACAAGGGATTTTTAACTTCAAAAAGCCTAATTTAGGATGATTCTTTCTTTACATGGAGGAGAGCTGGTTTCTGGAGATACAAAGTACTACTGTGAGCCCAGGAATTGATATGTATTTTAGCCTCACACAACCCTACAGATCAATTTCATTTTCCTTCATTTGCCAGGTGAGGAAACTGTGGCTCAGAGAGCTGAGATAACTGAGCTCCATCACACCTGGAAGTCAAGGTAGGTGTGAATGCTGGCTCTTGGGACTCCACAGTCAGAATACTATACCTGCTGCCTCGGCCCAGTGAGAAGTCTCTCCCAGCAAGGGCTGCAATTCATAGGAGACTTGTCTCTTCATTGAGGTATAAAAAGAGACGTTGCCAAAAGCCCTGCTGGATTTTGTTTCCAGGAAAACCAAGGTGGACGCCTGCCAGGGGCTGCCACAAGTTAGCTGGCGCTGCCGAGACAGGCTCAGGTGACGTTATCTTTGAGAGTAACAATCAAATCTGTGCTATCAACCTGGGTGCAAAAACCCAAATCTGATTCTTGGGGTGAGAGATACAGAGCAAGGGAGAGGGCAAGAAATGTTCTAATAAAAGAACCGGTGCCGTGTGAATTCCGTTTCTTAGAAAGAATCTTAAGAAGTTCTTTCTTTTGTCTGCATTGTCATCAACTCTCTGCCTGCTGTGCTGGCTTTCTTTCCACTACCCCTTCCCCTCAATGTGCATCGAAACTTCTTTCTCCTCTTTTGTTCAGTTTAGCAGGAAAGATCTTTGGAGCAGAAGGAATGGGCACCTTTAGCAAGCTCAGATATCAAATAATTTTTCACCTCCCTGTAATTGAAATCACAGGATCGGGATTTGCTTCCCTTTGGCCTGCTCTTCTCTTGTTCTCTGGGATCACAGATGGAGTGGGGTGAGGGTGCTATTGACTCCCCACGGCTTGTCATCTGACAGACGGACACACCAGCCAGGAAGGGGTCTGACTCTTAGATGAATTCTTTTATCCTCAAAGGGGCTTCCTGCAAAGGAAACCATTAGTGTTTTGCTATTGGGTTTCTACTCCCCATGGTGTCTAAGAAATCATTCATTTAATTTTGTGACATTTTGAGTGGATTTGGAGAGCTAAGCCCATTTGAAAAGGCCTGTTCCTGTCTAGGAGGACAGAGGAAATGCAAATAAATTCCAAATGGTCAAAGGCCCAGCAGCCTGAGTGTGGGCCGGCCTGCATCTCTCTTCAGCCTGGGTTACATGTCTGAATAGCTGGTGATGCATTACCCAGCCTCTTCCCTGGCCACGGCCAGGAACTGACCCCAGAACATGAGAAAACTGGCCTGAAGTTCAGCAGCAGAGAGCTTAAGAAATCTTACGTCTTAAAGAGAAGGACACTGTACATGTTCCTTCCTAATTCTCATCTGGTGGATGAAGGTGAGGCTGGGCGTCAAGGTGGAGAGTACGTGCTCTGTCCCACGCCGGCCATGTCACCTGGGTAAGGTCACAGTAATGCTTTTAAAAGATGTAGCAGTTACCTACCTGCTCTGTGGGGTTGTTCTGAGACCAGAGGTGAGATCGTTTGTGTAAAATATTTAACAAAGTACCGGTACACAGTAAAATCGCAGTAAATGTCAGGTGTCACTAATACTGTTTTCAGTATTGCGTTTACGTTCATGGTAGTTATCCACGGTGATTTGTCATGTGCCCTGTTGGTTACCAGACCAGCATTGTCCAATCAAAATATAATGCAAACCGCATATGTAACTTTACGTTCTCTAGTAACCACATTTAAAAAGTAAAAGGAAACGTAAAATTAATTTTAATGATATGTTTAACCCCCCAATAAAAGACTAGTATCATTTCAACATGAAATCAGTATAAAAATTATTGAGATATTTTACATTCTTTTCTCCATCCTAAGTCTTTGGAATCTGTGTGTACTTACATGCATAGATCATCTCAATTCAGATGAGCCCCATTTCAAGTCCTCAACAGCCAAATAGAGCTAGTGGCTCCTTCCATAGAATGGAGAGGAGGTAGGTTCTGTAGTCTGTAACACAGGGACTATACACCCCTTGACATTTGGGGAAAAAAAATATTGCCTTTAAAACCATTAAAGGCAATTCTTTGGTGATTTCATTTTTTTAGGTCAAGCTTTTGTTTCTTTGAGTCAATGTTGATGATTTGTGTTTTTCTAGATCCTAGTCTATTTATTCCATTGAGGTTTTTAAATTAAGTACTGTTTAACCTACTGTTAACTTTTGATCTAAAAAACACCTCCTGTGCTGGTGGTTATATCCTACATTCCAGTCCTAATTTCAGGTAACAAAGAGATGTTAGTCCTGTTCACCCTCACAAGGTACACAGTTACTGAAGAGAATATACACAAGTCTCTTTTTTGAGAAATCTTAGTGAATTTCCGTTTAACACAGACTGGGAAGTGTTCTTTGTGTTTAGAGCCAGGAGGTCATGATGGTTAGAGCAGATCTGGAAGCAGAGCTGAAACAGAAGCCACATGACCATGAGCTGAGGGGTCAAGGGAGTCAAGGATGTAGAGATACAGAGTATTCTGAAAAGAGGTCCAAATAAGGGGTGAGGAAGGGGTGGTGACCAAGATTAAGAAATGACCAGCTATGTGGTGGGCAGGCTGACACCCACGCCAGATCCTGGCTTACCCAAACCTATCCTGTCAGAGAGAAACCTCTCCACCCTGGGCCCAGGAGATCTCCCCCGATACAAGCTCCCGTGGCAGCCTGTGCTTCTCTTTTATAGTTCTTTTAATGGTTGTCATTATATACCATCTGTCTCGTTCACTAGACCCTAAGCTCTATGAAGTTGGTGGGGGGGGAGTCATGTCTGCCTTGTTTTCCAGTAAGTTTTCTTGCACCTGTCATAGTGGAAGACACCTAGTAGGCTCCCAGTCAATATTTCTTAAGTGAAAGAAAATAAAGAATGCACTTCAGCTTTGATTTTGTGTTAGATGGGAGATAATTGTAGGGTGTGAGGAAATTACCATCAGTGATGAAGAGGTTGAAGCTATGAGAGAGTATAATTATAGCAACATCCTTCACACAATGGGATTAAATGGGACTAAGAAGGAATGTAAAAGGACAATTATTGAGAAAGAGGAAGAAGAGAGACACCCATCTTTTGAAGAGGATTAAAAGATTGCCATAAGTATTTGTAAGTGAGAAATAGACATTTGGAGCCACTATCTCTCAATAACTCTGTCTTGATGAAATGGGTTGAAGGGTGTTTGAGGGGATTAGTAGATCAGTTGCTGAAGAGAAAGGGGACGGGAAAAGAAATGCAGAAGGACAGGTAAATAAGCCAGTGATGGACCTTGGGATTCAGCAGAAGATGGAGAGCATAGATGGGGCTGTTTCCAGCCCCTCAGTAGCCCAGCTGGAAGAGCAGGTGGATTAAGAAAAGCTCCTTGGAAGATTTCAGATGGTTTGGTATATGGTGGAAGAGCAGGGGATCAAAGATGTTGAGGATCTGGGGAGAGGATCCAGGGGACTAGCCCTGGGGTGTGGACTGAACAGGTGAGAAATTATGACCAAGAGGCTGTAATTATGGGAAGCATCAAGGAACAGAAGGATGTGGGTCAGAGACATGAAGATTGGAGTTTAAACTTTCACAGGTGGAGTTGTTCCCAGTGATGGCATGGTCCCTGGAGAGAGCAGGGAAGTAGGTAGCTGAAGCCAATAGAAGTGAGGATGGGGTTTTGGATGGCTATTATGCTGACTATTGATATCCCTGGCGTGCTTTTAGACCATGTCTTAGAGAGGAAGACAGGTCTCACATCTTGAAGACCATGGAATGGGTAGTTGATAAGTAACAGAAGCAAGGAAAGGTGGAGCTAGATGGTCATCTGTGAAACAGATTTTGTCCTTTGTCCCTCTTGCTGTCTGTCAGTTTCCCATCAGTGACTCCCAGACTACAAACCTTGTGTGTAAGGCCTGGGCAGCTTCATGAAAGTCTGCAGTGAAATGGATGCCTATCCTTCAGTTACCTGCTCACAGTTGGGAAGGTAAAAGAAATTTGCAAGCTTAGCAAACTTTCAAACTTACCTAAGGATGATAAAAATCTTAAGGGAAAAACTATTTGGGATGTAGGCCAAAATATCTTCAGATTAATCAGATGTTCACCAGAGGCCTGGACAGCCTGTCAGCCAGTGACTGAGATATATGAAAGATCCCATAGTAAGTTTGGAGCAGAGTTGAGGCAACAGACAGACACAATCTGCTTTCTCTGAAGCATCTGGTTTTTAGGGCTGCAGGCCTGTCTCTCCAGGGAATGTATGATTCTGCTGACTGATGAATACAAGAGAAAGGAGCGATCCACTGAAGCCTGGCACATGGTCTGCCGCTGTAATTACTTGGCAAGTCCGTTATCACTCTGGCTCTAGTTTCTTCATCTGGAAGATGAAGCTGGTGGTCAAGATGGACGTTTTCAAACAATGTTCCAGTTAGAAAACCTGGGGGATGTCTCAGCACACCTCATGGCTCTTGTCCTCATCTCCTTGGCTTTCAGATTCTTGATCTCATGGTCCCAGCTTTAATACCTGTCTTTGGTGACTTATTTGAACCTCCACTTTGGCTTTTTGGATCTTGTCTCACTACTCAGCTCTTAACATATACTCATTCTTCCAACGTGAGGATCCCTACCAGCTTCCAGAAATTGAGTCCCTCTTCTTTTTCCAAAGGGACCCTAGGCACCCAATCACCAGAACATCTCTGAGTCTGTGCAGTGGTACCCACCTTCCACATCCAGTCCTCACCTTCGTGCTAGATGTCTACATCCAGGACCACACGAGGCTACATTCGTGTGTTCATGAGGGGAGTTGAGTTCAGCATCGTCCTATTCTGCCATCTTCATCCCACCTCCCCAGATCCATGCTTTTAAAGGACAGCTCCCTCACCTTTGTCAGAACCAGTCATCCTCCCTGTGGGAGACTTTGTGTCTTGTCTTTGATCCTCTCCTTCTCTGTATGACTTTGAAGCATTCACTGTTTACTAGCATCTCTCATTTTGAGGCAAAGAGACAAGATGCAGTAGGTTCACAAACTTGCGACTAGAGGATGGATAAGTTCTGGAGATCTGAAGTACAGCATAGTGATTTTAGTCAACAGTACCGTATTGCATACTTCAAAGCTGCTAAGAGACTAGATCTTAAATGTTCTCACCACAAAAATGAAATGATACTTATGTGACACCATAGAGGTTTTAACTAATGGTATGGTGACAATCATGTTGCAGTATATAAATGGATCAAATCAACACATTGTTCACCTAACACTTATACAGTGTTATATCGATCATATCTCAATAAAAAATAAAAATATTGGTTGGCCAGTATTTACCGAAAAACCCAAACAAACTTTTTGGCCAACCCCATAATAAAATAGGAAATAATTTATATAGGACAGGAATAGCCGGGACTGTGATGGTGTCACACTGTTTCCCTACCTTGACTGAGGTTCTTCCAGCACATCCAGGACGATGCTTGTTTGGTCCAATACATTCACCATGTTTGCACTGTGGATGGCACACAGCTGTGGAAAGAGAATGTCATGTATTATTTCTAGGTCGGTTAAAAAAAAAAAAATGGAATTCAATAGATTCACTTGTCTCTTTGTTAGTAAGCCACCAGGTGGTTTGGCAGTTTGAAAACAAGGTCTCAACTTTTGATTCACGCTGTCAATTTTGATAGTTTTATCCTCTATATGATCCTTACTTCTTTTTCACTTAGTTGAAGTCAGTCCTGATGGAAGAACTAAATATATACATATAAAAATATTTATAATATATATAATAAATACATAAAATAATATATAATATAAAAAATATCATCAGGTATATTTTATATTCCTTATAATATTTATAAATATTATAAATATAAATAAATATTTATAATATAAATATTTAATATTTATTATATTTAAATTATAATAATATATAATAATATTTATTTATATAAATAAAATATACACAAATAGGGCTTCTCTGGTGGCACAGTGGTTGAGAGTCCACCTGCCGATGCAGGGGATACGGGTTCGTGCCCCGGTCCGGGAAGATCCCACATGCCGCAGAGCGGCTGGGCCCATGAGCCATGGCCGCTGAGCCAGCGCGTCTGGAGCCTGTGCTCCGCAACGGGAGAGGCCACAGCAGTGAGAAGCCTGTGTACCGAAAAAAAAAAAAAAAAATATATATATATATACACACACACAAATATATTTTAATAGTTAAGGTAATAGAGCTTATGAATATTTAATCAGGATGAAGATCTGAACTTTTTAGGCAGATGATTGAGCTCTGACCCTGTGTCAGGCACTGTGCTAGATGCTTTAAATATATCACCTTATTTAATAATTTCAGCAATCCCACGAAGGAGTATTACTCACTATTTTAATATAAAATAACTGAATCTCAGGGATTTGAAGTAACTTGCCAAAGTCTATACAGCTAGTGGGAGATAGATCCAGAATTCGAATCTGGTCATTCCACGACACTATCCAGTTACTTGCTGTCACCCAGGAAGGTGACTCACACTTAGACACTCTTCCAGGCAGAATGACCTTTGCACTCTGTCATTCAGAAGAAGTCCCTGAGTTGGCGATTTTGGCTTGGAACTTTCCAAGGGTTCGCAGAAATATCCTGGTACGGGGAAGCACAGTCAATGGCACCTTAAACTGTGGGCTTGGGGACTGAAACATTACCATTTATCCTGTTCCTCCTCCAGAAGAAACTTTAGGTTGGAGGATTAGGTGATCCTGGGACAGAATGGACAACTCATATGTGTATATTGGTTCAGATCCCCAGAAGAGGCAACTGCAGTTGCACTGTATGCGTTCTCCCATCCTTTACCTTGGGCGGAGTGTCTTCCTATGAAGTAATGTCTGAGGATATCAGCTGTGATGGTTCAAGGAAGTGTACGCTTTGCCAGTAAGTTGAAGGCAAGAAGTTGGGAGATGGTCTGAAAGGGTCAGGGTGCGGAGAAGGTTCTGATTCAAGTTTCTTGCCACTTGACGAGCAACAGGCTGACTGCCTGCAAGCTGAAGTCTGGTCTTCTGTACTGAAGTAGCTGGAATTTGAGGAGGTCCCAACCTTCTCAAATGTCCCCAGTCAGGAGGAAAGGACCTGCTGTTTCTAAACTGGGTATTTTAATATTAAGTAAAATGTACAAGGGTTTTTGTAAGTATTATACCATCCAAGCGGGCGTTGGTAGCAGATCTTCCATATCATTCAGGAAATAAAAGGTTCTCAAATAACTTATTTGTTTGAAATACAACGAGTGATGGTCCCAAGAGTTAGTTTTGTGTAACACTATCTACATGACTTCTGCTGTGTAATAAAAAGAATGCTATGATCAAAAAATGTGAGGATGGGGGCTTCCCTGGTGGCGCAGTGGTTGAGAGTCCGCCTGCCGATGCAGGGGACACGGGTTCGTGCCCCGGTCCGGGAAGATCCCACATGCCGCGGAGCGGCTGGGCCCGTGAGCCATGGCCGCTGGGCCTGCATGTCCGGAGCCTGCGATCCGCAACAGGAGAGGCCACAACAGTGAGAGGCCCGCGTACCGAAAAAAAAAAAATGTGAGGATGTGTAACCTACTGTATTCTACTCCTTTTGAAGATTGAGTGACATATAAATTCTGCAATAAAGTTTGTTTATGTTTTCAAACCTGTTTGACTAAGGAATCTCATTGTATTTAATATCTATCAACATCCCTTAAAACCTATATTCTCCAGCACCCTTTTTGGGAAAGGCTGGGAAATGAGCGAGTCATAAGACAGAGCCTGGGACCAGAAGCCTAGTGGTCCCAAAACCAGCTGGGCCCAAGACATACCAAAAAAACAGAACTTGGCAATCACAGAGGTGGTTTGATTCACAAACTCAGCTGCGTCATTCTGAGCCCTATTGGTGTGCTGTCCACACGGATTATACTAATCAGATGACTGCCAAGTATGTGCATCCTTTTAACTCCTTAGGGTTTTAATGGTGGAGATGGACTAAGTCCTTTGATTTCTGGTACCTAAACTTCACCATCGATGAAACGGGACCTATTTTCGTGCTTCTCAGAGACAGAGTAAAAATGAGGTGAAAGGTGCTCTGAAATCTCCAGCCCATGGGGCATTATCTTGGTGCTGAGTACAACTCTTAGAGGTAATGACTGCTGTTAGTATCACAAAGGAGGTGAAGCACATTTAATACAAAGGAAAGTGAAGCTATTTTGAACAAAGGTCACAGAGGGTGCATGTTATGTGAATTTAGCTTGAAGTTACAGTGAGGAGAATGGAGAAAGTAAAAAATTCTACCAGTGGGCTGAGAAACTCCGTGCCTGTGCTCATGTTTTATATGAAAATGCAGGATAATAAGAATTTAGTTAATGAGAAATCAAAATGCATCTACATTTTCAGTATTGAGTATTTAGGAAAATAAACGGATATTGGTGACTTGGTTTAATTATCCCCGCATCCCAACTCAGAGAAGCCCTTTCCATTTGAGGGGTTTAGTGTACGTTTAGTCCACCTTTTTGTATACATTGTACATGGACTGATTTTTATATCTAGCCTACTGTACAATGGGAATTTATGTTCAGAGATGCACAAGATCTTAAATCTATCAAAAATATTGTATCTCCGTGGTACTTTGCTTACACACAGGAGACAGACAAGCACTTATTTACACATTTTGTGTAATTACACCCTGCCCCATTCCAAAGGATTTATAGGACTTCATAAAGAGACATATAATAAGAAATATTTAAAATAAACTCAAATTCAGGTAAAGAGAAAATACGGTAGAAAAAATAAGACCCGGCCATAAATAATGTTAATAAAAGCAATTTCAATGCAACTCACTACAGTTTTATTTAAAACCTAAAGAGGATTTCATAGAATTTGACAAGCTGAATCTGAAAGACACTTAGAAAGTAAAAAGGGCCACAAATGGCCAAAGCAAATCTTTTGAAGAAGGACATCAGAAGGGGAGTTTTGTCCTCTGGGATACAAGGTATTAGAAGCCACAGCACCTTGGGCAGCATGGTATTGGTGCAGGATTCAGAAGCCGACTTCACCGAGTCAACAAATTGACTCACATGTGCCTGGAAAACTGACCTATGACAGAGCTGGCCTTACAAAATGGTGGGGATAGATGAGCTGTTTAATAAAGGACGCGGGCAGAACTGGTTATCCGTCTGTAAAAAAATAAAACAGAATCAGCTCTCTATCTCACACAGTGCCTCCAAATCAATTCCAGGGTGAACGTGGACGTAAAGATGATGGCGGGAACTGGATAATGCTTCGGAAAAAAGATGAGAATATCTTTATGGTATCAGCATAGGCAGTGCACCTCAGACAAAGATAGAAAAAAGGAAAGCATATTAATGCAACTGTATTAAATTACAAACTTTTGTGTAAAAATTTTTTAATAAAGGAAGAAAGGAAGGAAACAAGAGTCATGCTACAGATTAGGAGAAAATATTTTCAAAACTTACCCAAGGGGCTTCCCTGGTGGCGCAGTGGTTGAGAGTCCGCCTGCCGATGCAGGGGACACGGGTTTGAGCCCTGGTCTGGGAAGATCCCACATGCCGCGGAGCAGCTAGACCCGTGAGCCACAACTACTGAGCCTGCGCATCTGGAGCCTGTGCTCCGCAACAAGAGAGGCCGCGATAGTTAGAGGCCCGCGCACTGTGATGAAGCGGGGCCCCCACTTGCCGCAACTAAAGAAAGCCCTTGCACAGAAACGAAGACCCAACACAGCCAAAAATAAATAAATAAATAATAAAAATTAAGGAATTCCTTAAAAAAAAGAAAAAAAAAACTTACCCAAAACAGGTAAATATCAATACTATACAATGGATCAAATATAGTGAATAGTATAATAAATAGTATACAAATCAATAAGAAAAATAAACTCAATAGACAAATGGAATGGGGAAAGGATAAACAAGAGATTTTTGGTAGAAGAATCCAAACATATGAGAAAATGATCAAACACACTAAGGTGGTAATGAAAATGCACATTAAGTTACAAACTCACATCAGTTTGGAGGAAAAAAGTCTACTAAATATGCTAATTGTTAGAAAAAATATGGAGAAAAAAGGGTTGTCATACACTGCTAGTGAAATTTGGTGCAGTTATATGTTTGATGACTATATAAATGTGAAGATGTGCTTTACCCCTTCCGCTTTTAGGTACACACTCTGGAGAAACTTTTGCACATGTGCACATGTAAATGAGCTGGATAAAACTTAAAAGTTCCTCAGTGGGAACAGACATACATAAATTTTCATATGTTTACACAGTGGAATACTATAACCAGTTGGAAGACAAAAGGAAAGCTTCAGCTGTCAATGTGGATAAATCTCATACACATAATATTGAGAGACTAAAGTAAGTTTTACAAAGATTGATAAATAGAATACCATTTTTCTAAAATTTTAAAAATAACAAAATAGGGCTTCCCTGGTGGCGCAGTGGTTGAGAGTCCGCCTGCCGATGCAGGGGACGCGGGTTCGTGCCCCCGTCCGGGAAGATCCCACATGCGGCGGAGCGGCTGGGCACGTGAGCCGTGGCCGCTGGGCCTGCGCGTCCGGGGCCTGTGCTCCGCAACGGGAGAGGCCACAACAGTG
>NW_020175837.1:2475701-2481530 GCF_003031525.2 Neophocaena asiaeorientalis asiaeorientalis | reverse complement strand
CCACAACAGTGAGAGGCCCCCGCACCGAAAAAAAAAAAAAAACAAAAAAAAAAACAAAATAGCCCTATTATAAAACAGAAATATGTGGTAAATCAAAAAAAACGCCTGAGAAAGATAAGTACTGATTAATGATAGAGTGATTTCCTTTAAGGAGGGAAGAAGGAATGTGACAAGAGAGCATCAGCTTTACCTGTAATTTTTAATCTATATTAAACATTTCTGAAACAATGAACAGACAATCCAATAGAAGATGTGCAAAATGCACAAGGAAGTGCTTTGTAGAAAACACAGATGGCCAATAAACATATGCAGAAATAATTCCACCTCATTAGTAACCACGCAAATTAAAATCAAGACCAGAATGAGATACTATTTTGCATCTATTTTATTGGCAAAAATCAAGGAATTTGACTGAGGGTTGAAGAGTATGTGGGATCAACAAGATTCAGGATCCCTGCTGGTACGAGTGAAAACTGGTCCACCACCTCGGAACATGCCCTGGCACTATATCACAGCACATCACAGTATATTACATCTATCACAGTATATCATAGTGTATCACAGTACATCACAGTATATCACATATGTCACAACATATGTAATCACAGTATATCACACATGTCACAATATATCATGATATAACATGGCATATCAGAGTATATCACAGTGTCATTACAGATTTGGGGGCCGCACAGAATAGAAACTCGCTCATGCTGCCTCATGGAATTCTATTTAGGGGTAGAGATGACATCAAGGGAACGGAATCTCAGGGGGAAAGGAGGAGAGACGTATCTGAGCCAGGACATGCAGAGCAGAGATCTGGAGGGTCCTTGTGGTGGCGAGGTGGCTGGAGGGACCAGGCTTCCCTGTCGCCTTCTTATATGGCTTTCTGTGGTTGCTGTCTGATGACACCATGAGTCACTTATCTCACTGTTGAGGAATTGCTGGGTCAATACGTTCTTCATGGGCCTGTTGCTAAATTAAACGATTCAGTAGGTATGAAATCCTTTAAACAGAGCCTGGCATTTTATAAACACTGTTATTGTTTACTACTGTTGCTGTCTCACAGTGGCTGTCTACTAACATCCTGAGTTTATTCAAAACTTGAACTTATTTGGGGTCCCCGCAGTTTGCCTTCTCCCCATCATTTTATCTTCTGTTTAGACTGTAAGTGGATAACTGAGTCTCATTTTTAAGCTCCCCTAAGAGGCAATCTAACTGGTGTATTTTTTGGCCAAGCCCCATCATGGTCTGCTTGAGGATAGGCCTTTTGACGTTGCCCAGCAGTTAGGACAGATGGAGCCTCGTGGTACAGTGGATGGCACCCAGCTCATACAACCACTTTGGGCTCCTTCCTTACTACAGACAGCGGGACCATGGCAGGTCTTTTGTGAGCAGGGAGTGAAACTGACTTGTTTACACACTCTTCCTATCCCTTGTACGAATCATTTATCTACGTATTTTGCTTAGTGGAATCCAATTAACCTTTAAATATGAAATCAGTGGTCCCAGTTTGGAGTTATTGTACCCATCTACCAAAGAAGCTTTATGAGAACATCTGTTTTAGCTCTGGAGTCATCCTGCACAAATAGAAATCATGCCTCAATCCACTTGAAAATCATTATATCAGTAAGATCAAAATAATCCTTAGCATATTTTGATTTACCAAGATAATGTTCTGACTAACACCAACTAAAACATTGATCTAATACTTGTTTTTCAATATCAACATACATTGGAAATACCTGACCACCAATACATACTGGAAATAAGTGTGGATTTTGGTGTCAAAGGACTTGAGGCTGAACCCTGACACTGTCACTAAATAGGCTGGTGACTTTCTGAAGTAATTTAACATCTCTTAGATTAATTCCCTTAGTTTCAAAAGTTTTCAATACTTTTGGGCTTCCCTGGTGGTGCAGTGGTTGAGAGTCCGCCTGCCGATGCAGGGGACACGGGTTCATGCCCCGGTCCGGGAAGATCCCACATGCCGCGGAGCGGCAGGGCCCATGAGCCATGGCCGCTGAGCCTGCGCGTCTGGAGCCTGTGCTCCGCAACGGGAGAGGCCACAACAGTAAGAGGCCCGCGTACCACAAAAAAAAAAAAAAAGTTTTCAATACTTTAACATTAGCACAACCATGTTATAGAAACATGATGTAGCATGTTAAAAAAAGAAGAGGGCTTCCAACTCAAATACCAGAGTTACAGTAGGTTAAAGGAAATGAAAAATAAAATTGGATATTATTCCTTCATCTTACTGATTTTTTTATTTCTCCAAATATGGTATATTTTACAAGGATGAAAAAAAGCATGGAAATATGACCTAAACACAAATCAACTGAACAAAATACAGCAGAAGGTTTTGCTGTTGACTGACTTAATACAGGCTATATTTTTGACAGGTCATCAGCAGAACGACCAGGTGCTAAAAGATCTCCATTACTTGTATTTCTACTTTCTTCAATTGTATTTTTGGATGAACTGAGGATACGCAAGAATTCCTGATCTGATTGAGGTGTCTTATAGACCAGAGTTTTCAGTTTGCTCCAGAGAATGTATGGCTCTTTCCTAATTTATGGATCCTTCGGTTATGCTATTACCATGTGGTTTTTAAACTGTATTTTAAAACAGTGGTGTATTTTTAACACTCTTTGGGGCAGTTAAAGATATTAGCTAATAAATTTGAATTAATTTTTCAGAAAGTGAGTGTAGGATGAGTTCTAGCACTAAAAGCCTTTCTCCAAGATTGACATAGATGAAGAAGGAGCGAGACGGGAATGACACAGTGACCTACCTGGTCTCCCCACCTGGGCCCAGGCTGTTGGTGCTCAGCACCTAAGAGCCCAGTGCCTGCAGCAGCTAATAAACACTTTGCGTAAAACCCAGGTGGAATAAAGCTATTTCTGTTTCCCATCAGCACATCCTCAGGGCAGAAATTATAAATGAAAGCTGAATCTGGAAATCCTCACTAATGGGAATCCCACTTTTGGCTGAGCCTTGATTTTTCATGAGCAAACGTATGGGAATCCCCTTCCTGTCTCCTCTCTCCTCCGCCTCTTCTCCAACTTTCCCTAGTCAGGGCTTTGGTGACAATCCACCCTCTCTATTGCTTTTATTTATTTATTTATTTATTTATTTATTTATTTATGTATCTTTTGGGCCACACCACACGGCATGCAGGATCTTAGATCTCCGACCAGGGATTGAACTTGTGCCCCTTGCCGTGGAAACACAGATTCTTAACCACTGGACCGCCAGGGAAGTCCCTCTACTCCTTTTATTTGTAGGATGTCTCGCTTCAAACTGCCCATAAGTTACAACAGAAAAGATAAGAATAGTGAGTAGTAATGGTTATATACCAAAATATAGATATATATATTTAATATAAAATTTAATATAAATATTCTTATTTAATCCCCAGAACAATTCCACACATAGTTACTATTAGCCTTATTTTACAGATGAACAAATGTGAGGTTTGGAGATGTTAAATAATTAGTTGGCCAAGGTTGCACAGTTAGTTAATTACTAACTTGGGAGTCAAACTCAGTCCCTTCTGTTTCCAGAGTCCCAGTTCTTGAGATGCTGCACTAAGTGGGCAGGGCAAGTGGGAGCCCCCGTGGGCAGGAGGAGACCCGCGCATGGGTGCGTGAGCATGTGTGGAAGTTGGGGGTGAAGGTCTCCTGCACGTCTAATCTTGCGCTTATAACTCTCTGTTAGTTTCCCCTCCTCGGGAGCTTGCATACACTTGGGGTGTCAACAGACTGGGGTGAGGGTTTGGAGTGAGTGCTTTTGACTGTATGTCCTATGACCAGCCTTTTCAACGATAGGGATAACTAACTCTGAGAGAACTTGGTGTGGCCTTTCTTATCACTGTCTTTAAAAAGTAAAAACCAAACAAACACAAAAGCCCTTCTTTGGTTAAAGAACCCAGAATCAACATTACCCAGCATTGCTAATTTCAGTAGATAGCCCCCAACTTGGAAACACGTTACCACTCAACACTTATTTTTAGTTTGGGTGTTTAAAATTCAGAACACATTTTCAGAAACAGTATTATAAATGGCAATTTGGTCTCCAGGCTACCTTATAAAAACCTATTTAACACACAACACTGATGAAATATTTTGTATTTCTAATAAAAATAATAGACAATACTGCTATTGCAATGCTAGCAATTAAAATAAGTAATAATGGCGAGCTCATTAACTTTTACGTAATTTACATGACTTATACAGGAAATCCAGTGTAGCCTAAGAGCCAAGAGCTAGCTCTAGGAATAGAACGTCTGGTCCAAATATTAGCTTTATGGACTAAGAGTGACCGTGGGACAAGGTACAATTCACTGAGCCTCCATTTGCTTAACTGTAAAATGGGGGTAAAAACACTTCGTAAGTTAGATGTGAGGATTAAATGAGATAATGTATTTAAAGCACTAGTGTTCTGGGGTTTAACACAAAGTTCCGAGGGTATCATAACTGTGGTGGATATGATTGATACCTGTTGACTGTCAAGCCCTTCCCACTGGACAGAAATGTGCCAAGGATTTTGCTTGTAATTTAAACCTATAGCCCAGTGGGGAAATGTAGTACTTGAGGGTCTCCGAGATGAAACAACTTTGCTCAAAGTCACATAGAAATGTGTCGACTTGACGGGGCCACAGGGTGCCCAGATTTTTGGCTAAACATTATTTTGGGTGTGTCTGTGAGGGTGTTTCTGGATGAGATTAATATTTGAATTAGCCAACTGAATAAAGCAGATAGCCCTCCTCAATGGGTAGATGCGTGAGCCTCATCTAATCTGTTGAAGGCCTGAATTGAACAGAAAGGCTGAGTGGAAGAGAATTTTCTCTCTCTCTGCCTGACTTTCTTTGAGTTGGGACATTGGTCTTACCCTGTCTTGAGACTCAGACTCATATGAAACTTATACCATCGGCTCTCCTGGTTCTCAGGACTGGACTCAGACTGGAAGAGCATGATTGGCATCTTCCCAACAGCTGCAGATCTTGAGACTCCCATCTTCCGTGATCATGTGAGCCAATTTCTTGACTGTAATCATCTTTCTCTTTTTTGCTGTCTTTCTATGTCTCTATCTCATTACAACTCTTCCTGTGCCCACTACGAACACTTCAGCCACACTGGCCTTCTCTGTTTCTCAAACATGCCAAGGTCATCTTGACCAAGGAACCCTTACGCTAGTGGTTTCCGATGCCCGGAATTCTCATGACTCTTCTCATTCAGCGGCTTCTTCTTCTTATGCTGATACTGGCTTAAATGTAATCTTTGTTGTTTATATCACGATGGAATCGTAAATTCCTATTTTATTCAGTGTGCTATAATCAATAACTAGTGTTATTCATTGTGCTGCTCAAAGTGGTCCTGACTTGGCCATTAGGAGTCCCTTCGAGTTGCTTCCCATCTGTGCCCTTCCTGTGCCCTTTTGAGATGTCTGTTATTCTTTGAGTACTTTACTATGTTCTGGTACAAAAAGATGTTTCAGGCTCATTGTATACTTTCTCTGGAATCAGCCATTTCTTCAAGGAGTTTTGATTCCTTTTAGTAGAGAATGGTATTTAGTAACCAAGATATGGGTTCTAGATGTGCTCATTGTTACTGGAGTATCATTGTTTTTAGGCCTTCTCTGTAGACAGAACTAGAAGACACATCTCCTTTTCTTTTTCTTTCTTTCTTTCTTTCTTTCTTTTTCTTTCTTTCTTCCCTTCTCCCTCCCTCCCTCCCTCCCTTTCTTTCTTCCTACCTATTATCTATCTATTTATAACATGTATATATATATTTGTGTGTGTGTGTGTGTGTGTATATATATATATAT
>NW_020175837.1:2399819-2475680 GCF_003031525.2 Neophocaena asiaeorientalis asiaeorientalis | reverse complement strand
TATATATATATATATATATATATATATATATCCTCTCTATTTGTTCTGTTTATCTGGAGAACCTAACACAGTCACATAAATGGAAGATGAGGGCCTAGAATCCAGGTCTGGAGGTTTGAAAGCTGAGACTCTTCTGAGGTCTGGTGGTGACTCCCTTTGGGTCCACAATTTGGACTCCACAGTTCTTACTCTGTACAGGGCTGTACTGCCCAGGGAAGGGCTGGGGGCAATCAGGGTTATCTGAGCCAGGATGGGGGAGGAGACATAGCGAGGAAGAACTTTCCAAGCTGAGGAGTTGTGTCAGCCAAGACAGAAATGAATCTCCAACTCTTATCAATTTTGCTTAATTTAACTTTGGAGTTCTGCCAAGGCTTACACTGGAGACATCTTTTAACTGACTCCAAAACCTGATACTAGAAGCCAAGAGTCTTCCCAAGGACATTACCTGAGGGCTTCCAGCACAACACCTGGTGCACAGTAGGTGTACGATAAACCTTGTTAACTGTGAATAAGCTCCCATAGCACTTACGTCATTTCAATGACTTTAACTTCCTTGGGAATGGGTGATGAAGCCTTTGATTTCTAGAGGTTCCGGATGGGCAGAGTGCCCCATGCTCACCTCTGAACTTCCAAGTGACTCCCTGTGTGAGAGAGCAAGGGAAACACATAGGTTTGCTAACTACAGGTGCCAAGGGAGAGATTCACAAATGCAGTGCCCCCACCAGAACCTGAACCCACAACTTTACAATTTTCCTGACTGGAAGAATTTTCTCTCCTGCTCTACTAACTTGGCTCCAGGCTTCTCCATTTCAGAAGTTGATTCTTGCCAGATGGTGGTTCATTATCTTCAATGCAATGATTATGTTTATTTATTTAAATGTCCTTGGAGCTTCAAATCATAAACTTGGTTTTGCTCATCTTCCTTTTGACTCAGAGTAAATGCTTTAGAATATAATATTCCCCATTTAAGTTTAACAGAAAGAACCTCACAGCATTGAAACACTGGCAGAATTTAAAATGCAGATTTATAAATAAAATCCACTTAAAAATAAATATATATGGATTAAGAGCAATAAAGCTATCATAGAAAATCTAGAAAACAGAAAACAGTGAAAAGCGACAAACTTTCTTAAGTAGCACTAACTGATAAACCCACCCCTACCACCATTCCGGAGTAACCCTCTTTGGTATTTTCACTATTTGTTTTTGTTTGTTCGGTCAGTAGAGTTTCTTTTTCTTTGGCAATTTTACAATAAATAAAGTAAAAGAGATTTTGTTCAAAATGCGTGGTTCAAAGCAGAAGCGAAAGTGATTCCTTCTACTTTGTTAGAGCTCCCTTCCTGCCTTGCCGAGTGCTGCGGGCACAGAGAGTGACCCTGGAGACAGAGACAGTGCCAACTGTAGTTCTCCATCATGACCAGCACTGCATTTCCTGGTTAGGAAAATCCTGGAAAATCCAAGATGCTGAAAATACCCAACTCAGGCTTTTTCCTCTGGAATTCATTGAAAAGGTGACAACATTATCTACTCAGGACCCAGCTGCCCTGTTCTTTTTTCTCTTCCACATGCTTTTTCTCTGCACAGAACTTCTGACACTGAAGCAGACATTTGTACATGAAAATGATACACAGAATGCTGAAAGAGACTGGAATCTCTCTCCTTATCTACCTCCATGTGGCTGCTGACAACAGAGATATATAACTTCTGGGGTACATCCAACACATGAGCGATTGGGACATCCATATATCACCCATTTCTTTCTTTCTTTCAAGAGTAGTTTCCTAATTTTTGCAATCACTTGACAGGTCTATATTTCACTGTTTTATCTGCTTTCTCCCCATCACTGATTGCTGATATAAATGTGGGTAGCAAAGAATCATTCTTAAGACTTTTCCCTGAGCTTTAGAGTTGCTACCAACTGCTTTGACACAAAAACTACAAATAAAAATAGGCTCCACAATGAGTGAAGTCAACTGGGAACTTTTATTTAGAACCCAATGAATTGGGGTCTAGAAATAGGTTTTCCATCTGTGTGCAGCCTCTTGGCAAAACATGTGCATTTTCACTAACCTATGTGCTAAATTACTGAGCTTTACTGCATTTTAAATTATTTCATATCCAACTCATAGTTGCAGAGATATGTGGCATTCGTCCAAAAATTTTTTTGGGCTTAAGTTTTTCTCTTCTAGGGATTAGGACAGAAGCAGATTTAAAGCAGAGTGTTACTGGTCAGGATCTACCCCCTGCACAGGCCAACTGCCAATATAATAGTTCAGTGTTCAGCAGTTACCTAAGTGAAGTTGCCAAAAAAAAAAAAAAAATGTTTAAGACAAATCTTTACCCCCATTAATGAACGAGTCCCGGGAGAAGGAAATAATGTAAAACTTAACATATGCCAACAGCTGTTGTGAATGTAAACAGTCATTCCAGCTTGATTAAGGTCATCAAATTTTGTTCCCCCATTCTACCATACGTTCTAAGTAGAACGATGCCCTGGAAGTGACTAATAGTAGAGGGACCAACTTTAAAACAAAGCTAAACATCTAGATAAATATCGTGGATTAAAGAAATTGAGCCACTATACACATATTCCAGTGACTGTACCAGTTCCTTCCCTTCTCATTGGAGTAAGTTTGAGTCATACAGAAAAATATGCTTGTTTCATTATGATAATTAAATCTACTCCCAAGGATGAAGGTCTATTACCATTGATTATGTTCTCAAAACTGGATCTATTTGTGGGTTAGAAATAGGTCTATTAAAAACAAACTCATCTAGCCATTGACTACCTTGACTACCGCCTGTAGGTGTATGACGACCTACACCCATGTCGAGCCAATTTGGAAATGCTCAGGCCCCTCTGGAGGGGGTGAAGGCAGGACCTGCCATGGCTCCATTTCCATTGAGACAGATGGCCACCAAAGAGTAAGACTCTTGGGAAGCCCATGTACTCAAGATGGTCCAAGAACAAGGCATCATTGTTGGAAGGGAGGGCTACCTCAAAGTCTTCTGTCTGTCACTTATATGTGTCTGCTGAGTAGGAAGAGAAGACTGTAATTAAAATTAAAAGTGCTGCGGTTATTTATTGCAACTGTGCTTTAAAGAAAAGAATTCATAAGAAAAAAAAGATTGCAAATAAATACACCAAGAAGTAAAAAAAAAAAAAAAAAATTAAAAGGGCTGCTTCACTAGATGGCTGAAACTTCTCAGTAGTAGAGTGAGGGGTAGCAAAAAATAGAGAAATGCTATTTTCATCGTTATTTGGATCAGAACCATGTTTATAGCTATCTCATGAAACAACTCAGCAGACATGGTCCTTCAACATTTAAAACAATTATTCATGGAGTCTTCAGATAAATACTTTCATAGTACTTATCTAGAGAATATAAATTATCACCAGAGTTTTCATTTAACAAAGGCAGTGCAGTGGTTAAGAGCTCAGGCTTTGAAATGAGGCTGGTGTGGGTTTGAATCCCAGCCCCGCCCTTCACTGGATATATGACCTCAGGCCGGCCATTCACCCTCTCTGAGACCCAGTTTCCTAGTCTTACCAGAAAAAATGTTGGTTAAAAACATAGTACATTATCTAATCACAGTTGAATTTCTGGATTGCCCAACACAAGTCAGGAATGAAATCGGCCTCCACTTTTCTAGTCAAGTTGCCAACTACCAAAGAAAACTCTTGTTTATTCAGAAACTACTTCTATTACAGCTCTTCAGATAAAAATTGGCCTGGGAAAAAATAAAAATAAATAGTGACCCTTCAAAGCAGTGTCCTGTTGTTCTTTGCTTGTGACTTGTCATCCTGTTGCTCCTCTGGGGACAGCAGTTGTGGTTTGAAGCAACGATGGTTCCTATTAGACCCAACTTAACTTAATCCTATATTCCCTGAATCTTGTTCGGAAATTCTTTTTTTTTTTTTTTTTTTTTTTTTTTTTTTTTTTTTTTCGTTTAAAGGGCCCCTCACTGCTGTGGCCTCTCCCATTGCGGAGCACAGGCTCCGGACGCGCAGGCTCAGCGGCCATGGCTCACGGGCCCAGCCGCTCCGCAGCATGTGGGATCTTTCCGAACTGGGGCATGAACCCGTGTCCCCTGCATCAGCAGGCGGACTCTCAACCACTGCGCCACCAGGGAAGCCCTTGTTCGGAAATTCTTTTTCTTTTTCTTTTCTTCTTTTTCTTCTACAAGCTGTATGATCCTTCTCTCTCTGATTTCTTCTGTACTCTGTGTATTTACCACTCAACTTCTTCAATCTTTTTCTAATTATCACAGGGCCAAACTATCACCCACACGTTGGAAATGTTCTTGATTGAAAAGAGAGAGTAAATCCTTCACTTCTTTTATCCCTTCTTTCCTGGAAACCCTGCTCTGGTCTCCCTGCCTCCAATCTTGCAGTCCTTCAAACTAGAGCAGGAATCATTTTTCTAGAGACAAAAAATTATGATGTCTCTTTTCATCCTTCCTCCTTTAAATAGTTCATTGGTTCTCCATGTCCTTCAAGATGAAGGTCAAGCATCTTCGCATGGCTTACACGACCCTTTACAATCTAGCTCTTGCCTGCTCCTTAATTTGCTTTCTCCATCCCCTGGCTCCTGCAGACCCTTCACCTGGCCACACTCCCTCTTGCTTTGGTGTCTTTGCCCACAGTGATTCCATGCCCTGGCCTGCAGGGCTCCCCTCTTCTTCCTGCCACGTGGCTGACCACTGCTCCTCATTCAAGAGTCAACATAGGGCCCACTCTCCCCAGAAAGTCTTCCCTGACCCAATCTACCCCCTACCAACCAGTCAGGTGCCCCGGATATAGGATTTGAAGAAGGGTTGATGATGGAGAAGAAAGGGGATAAAGCAAGTGAAAATGCACAATGCACAGTGGGCTTTCAATAAATGTTAATTCTTTTCCAGTGATGAAGAACAACTCTGAACATTATCTAGCCTACTCCTGGGTTGCCTTTCAGAGTTTCTTCAAAAAATTATACCTTCTTTCTTGAACCTAGCACTTTCCTAACCCTTGCTGCAAAAACATATTGAGCATCTTGTCAGCTGTATAAATTATTATCCAACTCAAATTTATTTTCCGAAACCTTCTTATCAGTCCCTTTTTCCGGGATAAATGTGGCCTTATCTATCTCCTTAAATAGATAGGGTTCTAAGGATCCTTTTAAAGGTCTCTCCCAGCTCTAACATTCTTTGATCATAAGATTTATCTTGGTAAAACTCCTTAACGCAGATGAAGTCAAATTTCTGGAACCCGATTATACAATTTAAAGATTATCTGGGGCCTCAGTTCCTCCTCCCCATTCCCTTCTTCCCCTCTACTGTGTGCCCTGTAGTCATTTTTACTTCTCATAAACCCCCCCACGCGGGGAGGCCGGAAGGAGAGGCAATGCTAACACTGCAGCTTTGGTAAAATGCATGATGGGGGAGGTTGAACTGTGGATTAAAAGAGATTTCTCAGATTCATTATCCCTCCATGTCTTTAGACTGACCAAGATAAGTTAGCTGGAAAATTACTAGACTTCTAATTTTTTTTAAATAACAATTGCTGGGTCCACATAAATCATTTGCTGCTCACCGTGGCGCTCCAATGCTTCCTTTTATTTTTTATGTTTTAATTTTTATTGGAGTATAGTTGATTTACAGTGTTGTGCTAATTTCTGTTGTACAGCAAAGTGAATCAATTCTACATATACACATACCCACTCTTTCTTAGATTCTTTTCCCGTGTAGGCCATTACAGAGTACTGAGCAGAGTTCCCTGTGCTATACAGTAGGTCCTTATTAGTTACCCATTTTATATATAGTAGTGTGTATATGTCAATCCCAATCCCCCAGTTTATCCCTCCTCCCCCCTTACTCCCCTGGTAACCATAAGTTTGTTTTCTACATCTGTGACTCTATTTCTGTTTTGTAGGTAAGTTCACTTGTACCCATTTTTTTAGGTTCCACTTATAAGCGATATCATATGATATTTCTTCCTGTGTCTGACTTACTTCATTTAGTATGACAATCTCTAGGTCCATCCTTGTCATTGCAAATGGTCCAATGGCTCCTTTTACAACTTTCAGCGAATCCCCTTTCTTCAACTAAGCTTTCCTGGACTTTGTCTGTCTCTGCTTCTCTCTGTGCCCCGTCACACTCACATCTCTGTATTTTGATGAAACATGAAATGAAGGACAAGAGGGCTCAAAGGCTTGGAACATTTAGCTGTTTCAACCTGGCATCTTCTATTCCCCTCAGGAAACCTTGCTGAACTTGCCAGTGAATGCCATAAAGAGATCTCCTGGTTGTAACATCTGAGACTGACCTGGAGACTTTGTGTAGAACTTTGCAATGTCAGCAGCTGCTTAGCTATACGTATTCCACAGACCACCGCTTTTATAGCTTGACTTAGAGCTAACTTCTGTTTCCAGTTGCAGTGCCAAGAGCCAATGGCTGCTTGGGTTCTAGATAGCTAATGCTGCCCTAGAACTGTCTTTTCAATGCAGCTGACAGAGGCAGAGCACTGCGGTGCTTAATTATCCCAGGGGATATCATGACACTGCTTGCAGAATGAAGATTGGGTCCTGGTAGCCAGCTTGAATGCTGCTGTTTCTATGACTTTGCTGCCCTGGGTCTGCATTGTCCCCAGGTGTCTTCTACAACCAAGGCCAGGCAAATCAGTGAGTCCAGTTCTGGTTTGAGTTTAACCGTTACTGACTTGGTTTCTTTCTTCTTAGCCATGGCCAAGAGTGTTTTGGCAAAGTTTACCAGACTTGAGTTGGGGGAAGAAAACAAGAGTAATGTGTGATCAAAACCTTTTCTAAACCATTTAGCACCTCATGTCCCTTCATAATACAGCAGACCTCAGAAACTGGTCTTGCTTCCAGCTCATGAATTATGAGAGGAGAAATCGAGTTGACGGCTGCTGTCATGCGGATTGGGAACCGGCCCCATTGTCAGGGCAGTAGCCTTGATTAAGGGAGCTTTTTTTTTTTTTTTTTTTTTTTTTTCCTAAGGGAGCTTTTGAATGATGATAGCAGCCTAATATTTCTTAGCTGTGTTCACGTAATTGTAACGTGGCCCTATTAGTTTTGTAGTAGTCTTATCCCCATATGACAGATGAAGGAATATGGATTTTTCTATGGTCATAGAACTGGTAAGAGGCAAAGCTAGGCATTGAGCCATGGTGATGTGCCTACGTTTTTACCAGGATTTCATACTGTTCCTTCTCCTTGGATTACCTTTCCAGGTTATGGATTTTCTATTCAAGTTTAAAGCAATGCCTGTGCATCAAAGAAAGCCTGGTAGGACATAGCCATCTTCACCTCGAGGTGTGGAGGTTGGGTGAGTTCTGTCATTAATTCAACAAGTACTTGCCAAGTGTCTTGCTAAAGCCTGGCACCAAGCTTCGTCCTCATGGCCATGGTCTTGTGGGGACACGGGCTCTCAGCAAATTGTTATAACTGGGTGCTATAGAAAGGAATTGACCAGGTACCAAGTTAGGTCATAATGAGGCCCCAGTCCTAAAGGCCAACTGGAATCTGAAGGATGAGTAGGAATTACTCCTATGATGAGCCCGAGGAAGAGTGTTTTAGGTGGAGAAGAGGCATATCCAAAGCCTGGAGGCCAACTAAAGGCATTTAGCTGAGGTTCTTTGGTTCTCCAGAAATCACAGAGGGGATGTGGGGCAGGGGGGAACAAAGCTCACAGTTACTGAGGTACATGTGAGGAACATGTAGGTACACCCAGGCATGGAATCTTTGGGGGCCACCCCTGCCAACCTCCTGCCCAGCCACCTCCATGGAGATGTAAGGAAGCATGGAGGCTTATTTCTGAGTTTCGGTTGCTCCAGGGAGTTGTGTAGGTGGGGAAGAGGCCAGTGGAGTCCAAACCACTGTGAATCAGCACAGGATCGTCAGTAGAGTGGAAGTCAGATTGAGGTCTAATATAAAAGTAAAATAAAGCCATCCATCTCACCATTTAGGCAAGGAAGCCCAGTCCTCCAGTGAACTGTGATCATGTGGTTTTTCTTTCAAATATTTTTCAGAGTTTGTTATTCACTAATATTTAAAATCTTGGGAAAGAAAGTGCTATAGGCTAGATCAGGGCTATCCATCAGAAATAGATAGGAGTGATCCTAATACATTTTGTTTCTGGGGGCTTTAGGATACCCAAGACTCTTGCTGTCACAAGTGGAGTTTCCTTTTTGGAGTGATGGTATCATCTCTGTGAATATCATTGATCCTGGTTACACACTAAGCTTTTATTCATTGAGGAATGATCTGTGCAGGTTTGTTCTCACTGGAGTGAGACCAGTAGAGGCACTAGGACAATTATGTAGCAGGCAAGGAAGGAGAATCACTCATTCCAACATCCCTCAAATATTTGAGCGCCTACAGCATCCCAGGTACAGTACCAGGCACTGAAAAAATACACCGTTTGCTGGAGGTCACTGGGGCACATGGTTTCGTGGGGGGAGAGGCTGGGGAAAGAGGAAGAGATTAAAAAGGGACCCAAGAGAGGGCTGGAGACAAAGCTCACCTGCTTTCCAGGTGTACACAATGAGCAAGGGGACCATGAGCCCAGGCACCGGGGAAGAAGCGCTGACATAAGTAAGATAATAAATGTTCTGAGATTTCATCACCATTGAAGAGTCCTAACGGATTACTGCCAGGACTTAGTTCTCTCTCTAATTCATATTTCTTCTCTGCTCTGGGATCATTTGGTTCTTGAACCTGTAGAATTACTGGTTGATTCCTTTCTGGTCAGATTCTTCGTAGCTACACACAGACTCCTCTTGTAATGAAAACCAGGTTTCCTGTTACAGCTTGCTTTACGTTCAGGTAACACGTTGCCATCTGGAATGAGCAAGTGTCGACTTTGAGTCATATTTTCCACCCTGATGCTAAGCGCCTGTGCTTCCTACGTCTGGTGCTGAAGGGGAGACTGGGAAATAAAAAGCTGCAGTTAGGTCAGAAAGTTTATTTCCCACCAAAGGGTTAATTGGCTTCTGGAAGGAACAAAGACACAGAGCTACTGTGGCTGCTTCCCAAGCACCAGAGTTAATATAACACCTTCTAAGCCTCCCCAGAGAGGCTGGCCTCAGTCCATGGAGAGTGGATCCATCTCCCCATTGGGCACAGAACTGGAGGGAAGCTTGAAGAAGTCATCTGATTTTCGGTATCTCTGAGAACCTCATTTTGAGTTGCCTTCAGAGACTCATAGAAGACGTTTAGGTCCCTGACTGAAAAGGGCAAATTGGGAAGAAAACCATTACTGGAATTATCTTCCCCAGGGAGCAGTCCGTGTAAACAGGAGCAAGTGTTTAGGGGAAAAGTCCAATCATCAGCAAACGACAAGAGTTCTATGCCAGTGTGAAAACTATATAGGCACGTATAGTAACACAGTAACCAGATTCTTTTGTGTTATTGAAGAGATTGAATAAACTTTTAAAATAGTTATTGGCACTAATTTGTTTGCAATCATTTTCCCTCTGCTCCAAAAGCAAGGATGAGGGAAAGACACACGTGCGTGCACACACACACACATATACACACATATACACACACACATATACACATACACACACATATGAAGGACAGGATCTGGGGGGAGGGTTATTTCAAAAGTCTGATAACACTTTAAACTTATCGCTTAGGAAGAAGACAAGATTACTTTTTATGGAGGAAAATACCTTAAGGTAGTAAAAAACAGTAAGGCCACTTGGGCATAGCTTAGATAAGAAAGAAAATCACAGGAATTTGGTAACTGCAGCAGGAGAAGTTTCTTGAAGAGGGGATAAGCTGGGGAGACAGGAAGGACGGGCCAGGAGGCAACTCCCCGTGGTGCTAAATGACCCTAGGGGTTTTCCTGTATGATGATGCCTAGAACTGAATTTGGAGTTCTTTCTTTTCTGGTGCTGTAGTTATTCTCAGCAACTCCAAACCTTTACAATTCAGTACTCTAGTGCTGAACTTTGTGAGGAATGAAGGAAGAAGAGACTAGGAACAGCAGGAAGAGGTCATCAGATCCAGAAGCCCAGAGGGAGGGAATGAGCACACTGCGATGAAGGCTTGGAAATGGGACACAGCTCATTTCCCCGAGATGTATTTGAAAGTGACACCAGAAAACGGGGGTGCAGCTGGAGGAGGGGAGGAGGAACATTGTGGTTACTCCTATACTCAGGTGTCTTATCTTAAATCCCAAGAATATTTTCAGTAGCTACCACCTTGCTCTGTCACACACACACACCCCCCCCTCCCCGCCGCCCCCATGCTTCTGCTGCGGAAAGGTAAACAAACTCCTTCCTAGAGCTCCAGAGATGTTGCTTTAGTGTGAAAAGTCTGAATGCTTGTGTGGCTGCTAAGAGGAGTTTGACCCCTAGGGGGTGATCACACCATATGGTAAAGGGGAGGGCAAACCAAAGATAAGAAAACAGTCCTACGTTCCATATTTCAGCTCCAGCTGCTGGGTAATGACACACACGCACCCCTGTGAGTACAAGACATCTGTCTAGTTACAGCCCCAGGATTGAAAGACAGATTCTTCCTGGACTTGGAGTTTGGTGGCTTCCCAATGCAAGAGGTTGAGAGCAGGTGAGCCAGCCCCTCCTGTCACTCATGGGAGCTTGGGAGTGAGGATGGGGCAGGACGGGACTCCTTCTATTTCTGCAACAGTGACCGCAGTCCCTGAGGAGACAGCCTTCTCTGCAAACACTGTGACGAAGTTCGGCAGACCTCGTCTGTGGGAGGGAACATGGACCACCCCAGGGGGACATGGAGACTGGAAAGTAGGAATTGGAGGCAATAAAATAATACAAGTTCACCTAAATATGACTGAGTGACTCTCAGTAGAGGTGGGCTCCAGCTTTGGCACAGTTCTCCAAGGTCACTCCTGGGGTTGGAAGGCCCAGAGTTGAGAATAGCTCCACCTTGTTTCCACATGACAATTTCTCCTCTGGCCCCTGTCTCGTTGTGTGAAACTGGATGGTGAAGGTGGCTTCTCTCTTCTGCTTAGTTGCCGGCAGATTGTGTGAACCTGGGAACTCTCTTCCCAGCCCCAGCAGGTGGCAGGAAGTCCCCAACATCCCCCAGAGGGAGATGGGGACCAGTGCATGACAGACTGGTGGGCTGGGAAATACTTATTAGTCTGTTCTTTAAAAAAAAAAAAACCCTACTTTTAAAATGTGTACTTTTCAATGAATTTTGGTAAAATTTTACACACATATAACAACCATCACAATCAAATATAGAACATTTCCATCACCCCAGCAAGCACCCTGTGCTCCATCCCAGTTTCCCCTAACTCTGCCTTCTGTCGCTATGGATTGTTTTGTCGTTCCACATAAATGAAATCAACTAGCATTCACTCTTATGTCCTTTCTTTCACTCAGTGTGTTTTTGAGATTCATGTGTGTGTGTGTTAGTGTGTGTATCATTCCTTTTAATTTCTAGCTAGTATTCCATTGTATGGATGTGCCACAATTTATCTGTTTATATGTTGGTGGACATTAGATCGCTTCTAGTTTTGGACTATTGTGAATAAAGCTGCTGTGAACATTCATGTGCACGTCTCTGTGTAGTCTAATGTTTCCATTTCTCTTGGGTAAATAATAGGTATGGGATTTCTGGCTATATGGAAACTGTATGTTCAACTTTATGAGAACCATCAAATAGTTTTCCAATCGCTATTACTAATTTGCATTTTGACCAACAATGTATGAGAGTTCCAGTTGCTCCACATCTTTGTCAACACTTAGTATTGTCAGTCTCTTTTATTTGGCCATTCTAGGGGGTGCGAAGTGGTATGGAATTGTGGTGACTGATGTTGAGCAACTCATCATGTACTTATTAGTCTTTTGAATATATATTCTTTTGTGTAATGCCTGTTCAAATATTGTTCTCATTTTTTATTATGTTGTTTGTTGTCTTACTAAGTTGTAATAGTTTTTAAAAATATATTTTGAGTTGCCTTTCATTTTCCTAACAGCAGAAGCTCTTAATTTTGATGAAATCCAATTTATCATTATTTAATGGTTTGTGCCTTTTGCATCCTATCTAAGAAATATTTGACCATCCTGAGATGATGGAGATTTTCTCTACATTTTCCTCCAGCAGTTTCATTGTTTTAGATCTTACGTTTAAGTTTGTGATCTATTTAGAGTTAAATTTTGTGTATGACATGAAGGAAGAATTGAGATTCTTTTTTTAATGAATAGCTAATAGTTCCCACATCATTCTTGAAGAGCTGTCATTTTCCAATTAGTTATTTGGCACCTTTTCTGAAAATCAATCAATCATGTATGTATGCATCTACTTTACAACTCTTGATTTTGTTCCATTGGTCTAGAATATCTATTCCTTCACTAATTATATAGTGAGTCTTGAAATCAGGTAGTGTAAGTCCTTCAACTTTGTACTTTTTTCCCAAATTGTTTTGGCTGTTCCCTATCTTTTGCATAATCATTTAAATTTTAAAATTAACTTGTTAATTTCTACAAATAATCTACTATAATTTTGATTGGAATTATGTTAAGTTTATAGATCAATTTGGGAAGACTCTACATCTTAACAATGTTGAATCTTCCAATCCATGAACATGGTATGAGTCTCCATATACCTAGATCTTTTTGAATTTCTCTTGATAATACTTTGTGCAACTTTTCTGCTAAATTTATGCCTAAGTATTTCATGTTTCTTGATATTACTGTTAAGTGGTATTTTTATTTCAAATTCTGCTTGTTTATTGCTTAGTACATAAAAATAAAAATTTTTATTTATTTTATTTTTAAAAATTATTTGTGTATGTCACTTTACTAAACTCACTAATTAGTTCTAGTAGCTTTTTTCTGGATTCCTTAGGATTTTCTATATTCATGATAATGTGTCTTCAGGTAAAGTAAGTTTTGCTTCTGCTCTAGTGTGTGTATCTTTTACCCCTTTTTCTTGCTTTATTGCACTAACTAGGATCTCCAGTTCAGTATGGGATAGAAGTTGGAAACGTGGGCATCCTTACTTTATTCCTGATCTTAGGGAAGGGGGCATTCAGTCTTTTATGACTAAGTGTGATGTTAGCTGTAGGTCTTTTGTGTAGGCTCTTTATCAATTTGAGAAAACCCTCCTATTCCTACTGAGGAATTAGATTTGGTCAAATGCTTCTCCTGCATCTGTTAAGGTGGCCATACCCATGTTCATTTTTAGGTCATGTTGCACAGCTGGTGGATCCCAAATTTCCTACTGTCTTTCGTTAGTCTTTTTCCTGTGTTTTACTTTTAAAAATAACCCTCCCTGGCTCCTGATCTATCTCTCCTTATTCCTTATGCCCCACCAGACTGAATCACAGCAGAGGATTCAGCAGACTGAATCACTGAATCTCCCAGCTCTAAGTGGGAGAGCAGAGGATCCGAGGCATGACTGGGCTATGTTCCAGGTCGTTTCTACCTAATAGGCCTGTTTAGGATATTAGTGCCTCTATCTTTTCTTTCTCTGTCTATGAAATGGATATAATGTCTGCTGCACTTAAAAATATCATAAACTGAATGGGACAACTTTCCCAGAGAGTTATACATATATATATATGAGATATTTGTAACATAGTGGAATCATTATCGATCTCAAAACAGTTTTCTTAAGGGAAACTTAAAATGAGGAAATAAAGCAAGAGAGTGAAAACAAAAATTCTGGAAATACTTGCACTGGAAAAGTTTCCATACATTGTTAATCCCAGCTTTCCTGCTCCTACTTACTTGCAACCCATTCATACCTGGATATGTAAGGAAATAAATGTCAGCATGAGGAGTATCTGCTGTCTAGGTGGCACAAAGAGAAAAGTCATAATATATCTCCCAAGCAAACAAACGAACAAAAACTCTGATTGCTTATATGATTGGGCATGGATTTTATACACAAATTACTTCAAAGACCAAGGAAGAAAATAAGAGAAACCTAACTAGAAAAGCAGATTCTTGACTTACTTTTCTTGGAAATCTCTGATATTGGATTTCTTCACCTGCTGGATTCCATTGACATTTTGCAAACATACTGTAAAGTATGATGAAAATTACTGAATATTTATGAATTTTGTTTCATTTTGTTTTGTCTTATTTTGGGTCAGTCTAGTGTTTAAACTTAAAAGCCTACAAACATGCTAAATACACAATGATACAATCATGAACAATTACACGGATGCCTACTGGCTTTTCTTGGGACACCCTTGTTCATGCCAAGAGCTGTCACTGTGTGGATGTAGATGAATTATTTTCTGGGAGTAAGAAGTAGAGAAAAAGCAAAGGACATCTCCCTCGTTGCTTTAACCTTGGGGGAAAGAGAATAAATCTGGTTTTGGCATCTCTCTGAGGAAAAGAATATCTTGACATATACATAGAGCTCTTGGAGAAAGCCTAGTATCCATTGGCAAGAAAGGGCGAGATTCTGAATGCATCTAAATAATCGGCGTAGCACTGAAATGCCTGACTATGGCAGAGCGCTCACCAGGATATAAATCATGCTGCTTTGCCATGTGAGACACATCCCGCGTGACTATGACTCCAGCTCACGCAATGAGATGGCTTTTTATGAAGTTTGTGCAGGTAAATTAAAGCAAAATTGCTAAGAATTATGTGCAAGAATCCAGTTTTGGGAACAGAACTGAATGGACAGAGCTACACCTGTAATGAAAACGAAGTATTTCTGTTAGGATGCTCGCAGATAGGTCTATGTATTGAGTGCCTGTAGGATCTCCACATGCTCCTCCTTAAAGGTGGAGTGACTGGTGTGAATTTTGGCATCCATCCTAACTTCTAAGATTTGTCCTTAATTTGTCCTCAAACCGTGAGGTACAAGAGCCTCTTGGAGGCAATGATTGTAAAGACTCTGCCTAGCCTGGGGAGAAATCATGCTGCCAGAATCACTTTTCATTCCCTAGTGGGTCATATTTGTTAAAATAATCCTAACACTGAAATTAAGATTCCTTTGATATCTTCCCCAGGTTTTTTTCTTCAAAAAATGTAGGACAGGGGCTTCCCTGGTGGCGCAGTGGTTGAGAGTCCGCCTGCCGATGCAGGGGACGCGGGTTCGTGCCCCGGTCCGGGAAGATCCCACATGCTGCGGAGCGGCTGGGCCCGTGAGCCATGGCCGCTGAGTCTGCGCATCCGGAGCCTGCGCTCCGCAACAGGAGAGGCCACAGCAGTGAGAGGCCCGAGTACCACAAAAAAAATAAATAAATAAATAAAAATAATTTAAAAAAAAAAAAATGTAGGACAAAAATAAAGCAAAAGGCATCTGATTTTTCTCCTACTTATGTTATCTAGAGGATAATTTTCTTTTCTTTATTTTATTATTATTTTTTATTGGATATAGTTGATTTACAATGTCGTGTTAGTTTCTGTTGTGCAGCAAAGTGAATCTCTCATATGTGGAATCAAAAAAATGGTACAAATGAACTTATTTTCAAAACAGAAATAAAGCCACAGATGCAGAAAACAAATTTATAGTTACCAGGGGGGAAAGCCAGAGGGGTGGGGGAGAGAGATAGAGGATAATTTTCTATGCTTCTCTCCAAGTGGTCTTGGCTCAGAACCCAAGAAAGAAGGTCCCTCTCTTCCTAGGAGTCTGTAATGGCCATCACAGCCCGAGCCTGTGTGAAAATTCTCCCAGTTACCTGTCTGGCTGGTTCAGCTTTGTTCTGATCAGAACGTACTTTTTTCTTCGTGATGTTATTCCAGGGTCAAATTCCTAGCTTCCCTGGTGTAAATAAATCGGCTGTGTGTAACTTGTCTACAACAGAAGGCACATCACCGTATATAGAGTGTAAGAGAGATTTCCCTTTGATGAAAAAAAAGTTAAATGTTTATAAGAAATTCTGCAGGTCTGGATACCATTAACTTTAAACAATTAATAAAAGTGACACTAGGACACAATAAATTCTAGTTTTCAAAGAAACAATTTGACTTTCTACATTGCTTCTGCCTCACTGGTGTTTGAGATGAAAGGCACAGTAATTGAAGTGAAACTCATCAGCATTAAAGAAGACCTCATGGGGAGAAGCAGAGGGGGGTGGTGGTTAAGAAGGTTGTGGAATCCTGCAGCACAGGCAGGGGCTCAGGGATCTGAGGGAGAGGCAGCCATGGGGACACATATCTACTTTAGAGCCAGACCAGGACCTGGTGAAAATATTTTTAGTTAAAAGAAAAAGAGAGGGAGAATAAGCAAATGGCGGACGAAGTACTTTTTTGCATCTTACTTTGTTCCCGTTTCGTTATTTAAAAATTAAAAAAACCCTCACGCTTTTTTTGTTTTTAACTTTTTATTTTATACTGGAGTATAGTGGTTTTACAACGTTGCGTTAGTTTCAGGTGTACAGCAGAGTGATACACATACACGCATCTATTCTTTTTCAAATTCTTTTCCCATTTAGGTTGTTACATCACATTGAAAAACCCTCATGCTTTAACAAAAGAGGTTTCTGTAAACTGACTCTAGAAACCAATGGAAGAATGAATCTATTATGCGAGTAAGGAATAATGAATATGTAACCTAAGTGGTCCCAAGTTTGCTCACCAGTTCTGAGGTTCCCCTTCTTCTGAAATCGAAATAGTTCTACTGGCCAACACTTGTTGAGTGCTTGCTCTATACCAAGTGCTGATCCTCTACCTGTCTTTACTGGGACCATATCTCATCTCACCTCCCTTACTCCCTTACTCCTAAAGAGTTGAAATTATCTTTTCAAAGCAAATCTATTTGTCCTTCCCTTGCTTCCACCTCTCAATCACTCCTCATTACTCAGGAAAATATCCCAAAGTTTTGACTTGCCCTACAGATGCTGCAGGCCTCCAGACACTTTACGGCTCCATATTGCAAGCACTGTGCTCCACCTCTTTGGGGGGCCTCAGGTTGCTGGCTTTTCCGTTAGTCTGGTGCTCACAGCACCTCCTGCCTCAGGGCCATTGCCCACGCTGGACCCTTTCCCTCTGCTTGCTGTGGTGAACATCACGTATTTCTCAGATCTCAGCTGAAATGCCACGTCCCGAGAAGAATATCTTGGCTCCCCAATTCAGATCGGTTTCCATATCACACTCTCTCAGCACACCTGTATTTCTCTCCTGTTGTCCTTTATCAGAGTGGCAGTTGTGTGTTTTGAGGGTGACCCTTTGGTTCCTGTGTGTCTCTTCCGCTAGACTGGATGCACTTTGAGGGCAGGGTCATCTCTAGTTTTGTTTACCAGAGTTCCTCCCAGCATCGAGCACAATGCCTGGCACAGAACAGGCATTCAATACGTTTATGGAATGAATGGACGGATGGATTCTGAATAAAAAGACCAACCTGACTTGTTTTAAATTAGGACTCATATTATGCCAGGAACCAGCGTTCCTATAGGAAGAAGCACCTGCCAGATCAACTGATGTGCTCTCAAGAGGCTACATTGCTGCTGTTGTTGTTTTCAGGAACTCTAGACACACTAATTTAAGCCCCGTTTTCCGTTGTTGAAAGTGACTTTGCCTGAATGCGTCAGTTAGCAGTGAGAGGGCTGGGGTTATTTAGAGCCTGTGTTCCACAGGCTACATTTTACTTAAGGCTGATATTCGTCATAGCATCCTTTCTCTCTCCAAAGTATTTCACAGTCCTTCTTTGGCAACCTGTCTTCACCATAACTGCATCCCTCCTACGTTTTTATGAAAAATCTCCTTTCCTTTGAAGCTCATAGTTGACTTCAATTACTTTTTCTACTCCTAGTTACTGCATCACGTTCCTTGAAGACATAGGAGCCTGCCTTACAGTTTTCCTCTTTGACTCAGTTCCTTCTATTATCTGGGGGATTTCAATGTCCTTGAAGCTAATTCATACCAAGCACTGTTCTAATAGCTTCCTTCACCCACCACAACTATAGGCACACCTAGGATCCCTCTACGCCAAACCAGCTTCCACCTGCGTTCTCACCCACAACTCCCTGCATCTCACACTTGCCCCTAATGCAGCCGCTCTTCAGCCACACAAACTTCCTGCACTGTATTTCCTCTTCTTCTACTAGTCGGCACCCTGTACTCTCTCCCCAGACTCTGCCTGTCTAGAAACTCTGCCCTGAAAATCCCCAAATTTACATTAATCCCAACATACACCATCTCCCTTCCTGTACCTGAGCTTTAATGGAGCTCAGCTCAACTGTGCAGGTGAGTGCCCTGGCACCTGGGTGGTCTGCAATGGCAGCTGAGCCCAAGTTCCGTTTGCAATGTCTTTCTCCTGTCCTTGACAGCACCCTGGGACAGAAAGCTCTCTCTCCCCTTACCCAACTCTCACCAACACTCCATGAAGTTGCCGTGGTCTCCAACTCTATCGAGCAAATGCCAGAGAAGGAGTAGAAAGGGCTTCATCATCCATTGCCCTTCCACCTTCAAATTCGTGTGCAAGCACATCCGTCCTTCTGCCTGCCTAAACCCCGTGGGCTGATGTCCTCCCTGCTGCCTAAGGAGAGCCTCCTTCACCTCTGCTTTTGATCAAATCTCCTTCCATTCTCCCTCTTCCTTATTCCTCCCTTCTGGACACAATAAACGATGACCCGTTCACTCTGCCTCTGCCTCTGTAATGAGCCTGGTGAGCTGGCAGCCATGCCTGCAGTGGCCTTGTGTCCTGCACTGCTCCAGGACTCTTCCTCCTCCAGCTCCAGGATTGCTGTATCCCATTCTTCAAGATGCTCTCTCAGATAGTTGACCCACTTTCAGACACTTTGCTCTTGTGTTTACCTTGTATTGCTTCAGGACACTACTTCTAGAAGCCAGGATGTAGTTCTAAGCATGGAACCCTCAGGTACTAGGAATCTCTCAAAAGTGCAGAAATCCTGGGAACTGACCTTGCCAGGTACAGCCCTTTGAACTTCCCCTCTCCCAAATGAAGAAAGAATGGAAGATTAGACGCTTACACTTAAAAAATGCTCTCTTCTCTTTGAATACTGTCTTCTCTCTTCATTCAGACTCACAGACATAGAAAGCAAACTTATGGTTACCAAAGGGGGAAGGTAGGGTCAGGGGAGGGATAACTTAGGAGTTTGGGATTAACATATACCCACTACTATAAGTAAACTAGATAAACAACAAGGAACTACTGTATAGCACAGGGAACTCTACTCAATATTCTGTAATAACCTAATTGGGAAAATAATCAGAAAAAGAGTCTATCTATCTATCTATTATCTACCTATTTATCTATCTAATCTATTTGAATCACTTTGCTGTACACCTGAAACTAACACAACATTGCAAATCAACTATACTCCAATATAAAATAAAAATTAAAAAAAAAGAAAAAAAATGTTCTCTTCTCTTTGAATACTGTCTTCCCTATTCAAACTTTCAGAACAAAGTCTACTTAGGTGATCTTCTCAGACATTTGATTAATTCATCATGGGGTGAGCTCATCCAATGTGAATGCAATGCAGTTTGCTTACTGGCAGGGAAGCGGGGGCAGGGAAAAATAAGGGTATGAATAAAGGTAGAAATTTTAAAATCAACAGTTAGACACCAGGGCATGATACGGAGACTATCGTTTATTACTCTTATTTTCTGCATACATAAGGTAGGGTCAAAAACTGGGAAAGTTCAGAACATAAACGTGTGCCCATTATACCTTGTCGAAAAAAAAGGGTGAAATAAAAGGAATATGTCCTTAAGTCTATCTTCTGGAAAAAGATAAGCTTGGCAAATAAGGGAAATGGTATGCTTTACCTGAAGGGGCCTTGGAGACAGAGAGTTCTCACCTGGCGAGCTGGACATCCTGCTTTATTATGTCACCTCCAAATGCCACAGTTTCTCAACTCTAATGAACGAGCCCTGGACTACGTCATCTCCAAGAGCCCTTCAGGACTTAAATTCTGTATGACCTGTGTTCATCTTGGTGGGCACAGGAGTAGAAACTTAGAAAGTGCTTGCCTAACTTTTAATTCCACATGCACTTTAAATTTCCATATAATGAAAATTCCATGTTTCCTCAAAGGTCAGATAAATTCAATGAGTGAGAAAAACTTTGTTAGAGAAACGGTCTGTCTGAGAAGTCAGTTCCTAATCCAATATCTCACCAAAGTACCCTGACAGCAGAATTGGGATTGTGAGGGTGAGACCACTCTGACCCACTGGGAGAACAGAAAGTCTGCAGGGCTCTCTGATTTTTCAGCTAGCACAGCCATCTTTCCAAATAAGTAATTTAAAACCTGATTGTGTCCTCTTTTCTCTATGCATCTGAAATTTCACACAGACTCTTCTGTTGGTCCAAAGAGAGTGGAGGGAAACCTGGAAAGGAGGCTGACAACATGGTAGCGTGGGGTGAGAGGTAGAGTGGGCGAGGCACAGTCTGGAAGTGATGCTGAGTCCAGGTCTCCAGGTGGCCCCGGCGTCCTCGCCCCAGACCCTCCGTCTCACAGGAGAGGTCGGTCCCATCTGCAGCCTTTTCCTTAGCAATTCTGGTTCCTGACTCTAGGAACACTTTGTGTAACTTTTTTAAAACAAGTTCTAGGGGATTGAAGTTTATGTTTTTGTTTTGTTTAGTTTCTTTTCTTAACCCCTTAAATATCTTTCTAGAGGACTGGTTCCCAGACCTTTGTGAATTTTTTTTTTTTTAATTGAGAACATAGTTTGCTCTAGTGCAACAATTTTTAAAAATCCCACAAAACTACTAAGATTATCATCATCTTCTTTAAAACAGGACATTATAACACTAAACATGTAAAATGGAGAGAGGGTCTTGTATCACAGAACAATCTCTACCACAGGAGTTGAAAACCTTACAAAGATGTAGTTCAGAACACAACACTATATTTTTCTTATTTTGTCTTAAACCGGTTAAAACGTTGCCACAAACTGACACTGGTGCATGGACCAGCATTTTGCAATTACATTACTCTTTAAGGGAAGACTCCTAGAAAAAACCGATGGCCCTTTCCTATATTAATACATTTTTAGTCATGCTCTCGCATTAGTGAACTCCCCAGAAAGGTGGGATCACTCCTTTCTCATACTGGATGTGTGTTGGGCATATTTTAACATGGCACATTCTCTACTGAAGTGTGTGTCTTCCTCTTACCTATTGCGGGGGGGGGGGGCAGGGACCCTTTCAGGCTCTCCACCCTTCTGCAAAGAAGCAGGATGGGCTGGTTTTCACTGGAAGCTGTTCTTTTGTGTGTTGGAGAGGAGCCAGGGTCCACACTCTTGTCCACAGACAATGGCCCCTTATCTCCGGTCATTATCCTTAACGGGGAGCCAGAAACTCGGTCTAAACATTGTTATTGAGTATAGAAATGATTTTTCCCAAGTCAAGTGGATGGACTTATGAAAATAAATATGGGGTGATATGTTTTGTAGTGGAGTCCTTCTGTTAGGGAACCACTGACTGAAACCACCCACTTTGACCAGGCATGATGATGAGTTGTCTCACAACAGGGCATCTTGATAAAGAACACACTGCTGCTGTAGAAAACTAATCAGGAGAATTCAGGAGGGGCCAAAAAGAGGGAGCAGATGATATGTCCTGACAACATCCCAGAAACCCTCATGCTGAGATCCATCTTGGCTGAGAGGTGCGCTTGCCACCAGAAAGGACCCTGAGTCAGACCATATATGGGCCAAGCAAGATGATTGGCCAGAAACTAACCCCATCACCACAAAACCTGAGACTGCGAGCCACATGGCAGAGCAGTTCTCCTGGATTCCCTTACCCTGCTGCTCTCCGCCCTGGGCACGCCTCCCCAATAATGTCTTTTGTTTTGTCAGCACGTGTGTCTCCTGGGACAATTCATTTCTGAATGTTAGACAAGAGCCCACTCTCAGGCCCTTTCTGCAACACTGATTTCTAATGTGAATGGGTACATTACAGTATTACGGTAACTTTTAAATTACTGATTTAAAACTAATAGAGTGGATGGGAGTTGAGAAACAAAGTTTAGCTGGCAGCAGGATTGGTGGTTGTTGAATTTTCTCAGGGAAATAGATCCCAGACCTTGGTGTGGAGAGGAGGCGTGAGACAAAGAAAATTCAATTGGCTTGCCCAATAAAACAAGGAGAATTCAAAAATTTCATGGTGGCTCAAAAGGAAGGCAGTGTGAGACCTTATGGATGGATGGGGAATAGGGAAGGATGGGGGCCAACTACATGGAAAGAGGTCTGAGGTGGGGGTCAGCCAGGGAGCTGCTTCCTCTGGGAAACGGCCAGGAGACTTCCAGAAACAAGAGGGTCTCATATGCGCTAATAGGCAGCTTCCAGCCATCTGCTGTACGTCTATGTGAGCACTCTCCTTAATTCTGACTCCTTAGGAAACTTTGCTAAAACTACCATCCTGTGTGAGCAAAACCTTGTGTGGAAACATCTTGGAAGAGTATCCATGTCTCCATGTTGGGTTTGATGCAGAATAGAGTGAGGGAGAGGTTGCAAGAGATGAGAATCTAAGTGAAACAGACCATTGAACAGAAGCTATTAGGAGAGGGAACCACTCTGAGAAATGGAAAGTCCCTGAGATTCCTGGGAAATACAGTTAAATGAGGGATGGTGGGGAAACTAGTTTTTATTTCAATATTAAAGAGAAGGGTGCTCTCATAAGATGGAGGACTTGGAAACACCCACACAGCCGATTCTTGGGATGTGCTAGTAATTCATCTGATGTTTTTAGAAATGGCAGCTTCTCCTGACTTGCTGCTGAATGAGATGAGCGACGTCTTCAACTCTACAGTGTAAACAGGAGCGGAAATCCTGCCTACAACATGCAGCATCCTCACGTCCTGGGAGAACCGTCCTAGAGCTTTACTCAGCACCCAGAACTTTTCATAGGAAAATGATTATAATGGTCAGACTCCTTCAAAATGAACTGGTTTAGTGCTCAAGCCCATAAAACTATATATTTTTTTCCTCCAGAAATTATGGGTTTTTTGACAAAGGAACATCAAACAGAAATTTCTTAGATCAAGAACAGGAAATGCATGATTCAGCAGGCTGGATTTCACCCAAGGAGCTGTCTTCACAGCTGTAGAGAATAGCCGAAAAAAGTTCCCGGGGACTTGCCTGGTACTGCCTGAAAGCAGTCAGGCTGGGAACCAGAGAGAACTCTTTGGGGCGTGATGTAGGACGGTTGGAAAGCCCACCTTAGGCTCCCCAGAAATATGTCAGCCTGGTGCCACTGCTCCACTAGAATATCCTTTAGTTGCCTCTGAATCCACATTTGGAGGTGGTCCAGGGTGACTCAGGATTTGGGAGAGAGAGGGAGCCGTTTCCCAGACAGGAGCATCCAGGTGTTTATTCTGCTCCAAGAGACAAAAAAGACAATTTACCCTGGAAGCTGGCACTGCCGTGCTGTGTTCCAAAATTGAATGCAGTGCTGGTTATTGGGCGAGGACTACCCTTCGGGCAGGGCTGGGCAGCGCAGTTACCACTGATTCATTTGCTCACTCTCTTTCTCTCTCTCTTCATAAAGTGCAATCAGCAGACACCTAACTTTGCTTGTTATCATCTGACGATTCTCTATTTCCAACTCTGCTGAGTCTGTGGAGAACCATTTTGGAGGGCATTGACCAGGCAATATGACTGGAGGCTGGCCATTGGAAAAAAGGAGTAGCCCTCAAGTGAACCCACTGTGCCTTGATTTCATCAGGGAGCAAAACCCTTCTACCTTCTGTTAGCATTTCGGTACTCAGTCAGTCCCGACTGGTTGCACACATCCCCCTCTCACCACAGCTACCTGCTCACCCACAGCCAGATGCTCTTCAACCACATGCCCAGCTTTCTGTAACAAACCTGTTTAGTGGGTCTGCTTGTCTCCAGATTTTTCACACTCTCATGCATCCCTCTACCCACCCTCAGTTTAATCTCTCTCAAACATTTTTATCATGTAACTCTCCTGCTCAAGAAACTTCATGTATATCTGTAGTATCTTTACAGTATCAGATGGATTTCTTTTTTTCTGGATCTTACTTGCATTATTTTTTATGCATTTTAAAATGTTATGCATTTCAGCAGCTGCACGCAATATTTTCAAAATGAGCTGGGGTATGTGCACTGGGACATGTACATGCTTTTTATGCAATAAAATACCGGTTAGACTTTTCCTGCCATCCCACACTTCTGTCAAAGCCCCAAGCTGAGGAGGCTTTGTAAGTGCTCCCAAATTCTTGTAAGTGCCCAAATAGCCTGTATGGGTTATTAGGAGGTGACCAAAGCGCTCTCACAATTCTCTGAACCAAACCCCAGATATTCATAAAAGAGATGACTCGAAATTTGAGGGGAGTTTACTATAGTGGAGAAGTTTTGGTAGTTTTGGGATTGCTCTGATGGCTGAGAGGGGAATGCCACTCACTTCTCCTCTCCCAGACCAGGTGGGAGGGGCTTGAAGAAAGCCATGTGTGAAAACTGGGGGTACGTGAAAGAAGGGAAGCCACATTTCCCTCCATGGCGAGATGTTTGCCAAGCTATTGTCTTTAGGCCTTCCCTAGGGCTGGCAGCCCAGCAGAGGGAAATGTGACGAGAGAGTCCTTGGGATAATTTTATGTGTCCCCAAGAGTTTGTGGTGTCTGTGAACATGGATAACAATGCTCGCTTCTTGCCTGGAGAATCTTGAAGGCGGGAGACTGGACTGAACAGCCTGTAATTGCAGGGTGAGGAAAAAGGTCAGCAGCTTGGCAAGGATGCTTGAGTTTCTCCAGGTACCCAGACACTGAAGAATGTAGCAACCTCCAGACTTCTTAAAAGTGCCTCTATGAAAAAGACCACCTTCAGGGCCCCATGCCAGATGTAACAGTCTTTGTGGAGGGGTCCTCCTAGGGATAGGAGGTTGAGGATGGTCAAGAGGAGAGGAAGGGAGAGCTGGAGAGTGTAGCACCTACATCCGAGTCTGCACGGAGCTTCTAGAGAAACAACACATGCACCCCAAGAGAAGTGTAGCCTTAGGCTGGCCTGTGTTGACCAAAAGCACCAGCAGGAAAAACTTTGTTAAACAATTTTTTTAAACCCCATTCTCCATACTTGAGAGGGACTGTGGAATCTAGCCCAGATTGATAAGGGAAGGGAGGGCTGGTATAGAATGTTTAAGGCTGTGGATGGACAAAATAAGACTGTTTCTTGTTTTTACTCCAATGAGTTTAGACCACAGGATAAATATTTACTTGTACATATATGTAAAAAATACTATAACTACAATTTTTATTTTTAAAATATTGATTCAATAAGCACTTTGCAGATCTATTATATCTTGGCAAGATGTGTGTCACTTGTGCTATAGAAAGACATAATTAACAGATCTTTCCTTAAGGAATCCATATGAGGGAGACTGTCATGAAAACACATAAACAGAACGTAATATGTGCTGTCAGTTAACAGACACTTACTGCTTATTTTCTTTGTACAGGAGTTTGCACTAAAGCAATGCGATGGGAATGCAGAGGAAGGGGCATCCAATGGGTATTCCCAGCTCTGATGACTTGACCACAACTGAACTAATCAATTTCACTTATCACTTGTTCAAAAATCTATTATTTTGGTTTTCCCTAAAACAGAACTCATGATTCTCTCTCCTTGTTATCTCATTGACTTATTTTCATTGAAAATCCCATGGTTCCCATTCTTTGCTTACAAGATATTACCCATCTTTGAGTTCTAGCTCAAGTCCTGCCTCTTTCCCTAACCACTATCTACTGCTATGGTCTAAGACATTTTTATCTCTCCTTGGTACCTAACCACATTGTGTCTCTTGACTGTTATTTAACTTTAAGCTTGTGACACCATCGTTTGCCTATTAACATGTACTCCCTACTTTAAGGGTCAGATACTCAGTTTTCTAGCTTCCTTTCACTAGTCACTGGTATGTGACTCTATCTGGTCAATGAGGCTTGGCAGGAAATCTTCATCTCACAAAAGAAAAGTCCCTCCACGTCCTACTCCAGAGAGTGTTTTGTCTGTGTGTAATATTTGACACAGAGCAGCCACCTTTTGACTATGAGGGGACGCTCTGACCGTGCATTAGGTGATGCATCCTTCAGGGTCCAGTCAGGGGACAGTCATTTGACTAGAAAGGTTCATATAAAGGATTACTAACTAAACAGAGAATTAACTACTAAAGCGTAAGGAGAACTCTAAGAATACAGGAATAGGAGAGTGGGGCTGTGGCCCACTGGACCGTGGAGGACTTAACTGAGGTGTCCCAGGATGGGGCTGGCAAGCTGAAACTTGCCCAGTGACATGCAGGCCAAACACACTAGGAAAGCACCAGACTTGCGGGATAGCTGCTACCACGGGTGAATGCTGCAACTCACCAGGAGCTGGCTGAGGTGCAGGCAGAACTCCCTGGAAAGCTGTTCTTTGGGAGGCCGCTGAAACTTACTGGGAATCTGCCTGCTCGGATACCCACTGGGACGCTGATGGGTGCACGGGCGGGATTCACTGGGAACCCACCCTCTGGAGTGGGGGTGAGCATTACAGGATGCCTTGGGCACTGCCAGCCTTCAGGTGCTGTGGGAACCAGCAGGGAATTGCTCGGCAGCACCGAAGAGAAGCCCTTTCCTCCTGCAGTGTCCTCAAGTGCCCTCTCCTGAAAAAACTCAACAGCGTGCCTTCTCGCAAGGGAGAAATGTTTCCAGAGCCCACCCCCAGCATCACGAAGCAGAGCAAGGAAGGGTAAATTTGAGGCTGAGAGGCAGTAAACTGATAACCGGCACAGGTGAAGAGAATTAATAAATGATAAGACACCGTGCAGGATGGCACTGATGGACCGCCAATGCGAGCCCCAACCTGCTCTGCTTCCAGACCTCTTCTTAGGTGAAATCATAAATTGTTTTTTTTTTAAATATTGCTTTTACTTGGAAATTCTGTTACTTGCAGCTTAAAGCGTTCCATCTGATAGAAAATTTATTTGTTTTGTTTTTATCAGAATATTATGTGTACATGGCTAACAAACCTAAATGGTACAGAGAGACTTTTAATAAAATACAAGAGTCCCATATTCCACTTATCTCTAACCCGGAGCTAACCAATTGCAACCTGTGCTCTCTCCTTAAAAATTGTTTAATTGCGGCAAAATGCACATAACATAAAAGTCACCTTCTTAACTATTTTTATGTGCATAGTTCAGTGGCATTAAGTACATTCACATTCACACAGTTGGATACTCAATTCTGTTTTATAATTTTATTTTGGTTGCCTCCATGTAACTGAGATATTTGCTTCATAAAATGCTGGTTTTATTTATCAGCTGAAGATATTATCTTTTTAACTTCCTCCTAAATTACATGCATTAAGTTCACTTATTTGATATCTCATCCTTCTTCAGCCCCAATAACTGTGTAACTGTTTCAAATGTGACTCTGACTCTGTTCATTACTTTAGGAGTTTAACCTTTAAACAACCATTTCTTTACCATAAATGGTAGGAAACATTTCTCTCACTGACTTTTTGAAAGTCAAATATGCCTCATTTTCTAAAGGTAAAAGGAGAATTATAAAACCAGTTTATTTATCAAACTACCATGTAATGACTGAGTAAAATGTTGGATTTTTTTTTACTGGAATCCCCAAGTGACCAGAGGTTATAGGCAGAAGGCCAAATTTCTGTGTTGTATTTCCCATCTTAACTTTATGAAGCCTTCTAAATAATGTCAGTCCTGGGCTTCCCTGGTGGCGCGGTGGTTGAGAGTCCGCCTGCCGATGCAGGGGACACGGGTTCGTGCCCCGGTCCGGGAGGATCCCGCATGCCACGGAGCGGCTGGGCCCGTGAGCCGTGGCCGCTGGGCCTGCACGTCTGGAGCTTGTGCTCCGCAACAGGAGAGGCCACAGCAGTGAGACGCCCGCGTACCACAAAAAAAATTTTTTTTTAAAAAAAAAAAAAAAAAAAAAAAAAAAAAAAAAAATAATGTCAGTCCTTTTCAGTGGTGTCACCTTTGCCAGGGAAGGTCCAGGCATTAGAGATGCCATATGCACCACTGCTAGCAATTTATAGCTGAGCACCTCTAGTGTATTCAAGACATCCTTTTGAGGAATTTTGGCAACAAAGGCCCTTGTGTTTCTGCTGAAGAGCCTGCTGCTCAGTTCTTATTCTTGGGACCTGATTTCTGTGTTCCCTGGGTTTCATGTTCTCCTCTTTTTGGTTAAATCTTTTGTTTTCCTACAGTATATTCTTTAGTAGCTTCTTTTTTTTTTTAGCATCTTTATTGGAGTATAATTGCTTTACAATGTTGTGTTAGTTTCTGCTGTATAGCAAACTGAATCAGTTATACATATACATATATCCCCATATCTCTTCCTTCTTGCATCGCTCTCCCTCCCACCCTCCCTATCCCACCCCTCTAGGTGGTCACAAAGCACCAAGCTGATCTCCCTGTGCTATGCGGCTGCTTCCCACTAGCTATCTATCTTATATTTGGTAGTGTATACACATCACTGCTACTCTCTCACTTCGTCCCAGCTTACCCTTCCGCCTCCCCGTGTCCTCAAGTCCATTCTCCGTCCACGTCTTTATTCCTGTCCAGAACCCACTAGGTTTGTCAGAACCATTTTCTTTTTTTTTTTTTAGATTCCATATATATGTGTTAGCATATGGTATTTGTTTTTCTCTTTCTGACTTATTTCACTCCGTGTGACAGATTCTAAGTCCATCCGCCTCACTACAAATAACTCAATTTTGTTCCTTTTTATGGCTGAGTAATATTCCATTGTACATATGTGCCACATCTTCTTCATCCATTCATCTGTCGATGGATACTTAGGTTGCTTCCATGTCCTGGCTATTGTAAATAGTGCTGCAGTGAACATTGTGGGACATGACTCTTTTTAAATTATGGTTTTCTCACGCTATACGCCCAGTAGTGGGATTGCTGGGTCGTATGGTAGTTCTATTTTTAGTTTTTTAAGGAGCCTCCATACTGTTCTCCATAGTGTCTGTATCAATTTACATTCCCACCAACAGTGCAAGAGGGTTCCCTTTTCTCCACACCCTCTCCAGCATTTATTGTTTGTAGACTTTTTGATGATGGCCATTCTGACCAGTGTGAAGTGATACCTCATTGTAGTTTTGGTTTTCATTTCTCTAGTGATTAGTGATGTTGAGCATCCTTTCATGTGTTCGTTGGCCATCTGTATATTTTCTTTGGAGAAATGTCTGTTTAGGTCTTCTGCCCATTTTTGGATTGGGTTGTTTGTTTTTTGATATTAAGCTGCATGAGCTGCTTGTGTATTTTGGAGATGAATCCTTTGTTAGTTGCTTCGTTTGCAAATATTTTCTCCCATTCTGAGCATTGTCTTTTCGTTTTGTTTATGGTTTCCTTTGCTGTGCAAAAGCTTTTAAGTTTCATTAGGTCCCATTTGTTTATTTTTGTTTTGTTTTGTTTGATTTTTGCGGTACCAGGCCTCTCACTGCTATTTGGATTCCTTTTATTTCGTTTTCTTCTCTGATTGCTGTAGCTAAAACTTCCAAAACTATGTTGAATAATAGTGGTGAGAGTGGGCAACCTTGTCGTGTTCCTGATCTTAAAGGAAATGGTTTCACGTTTTTCATCCTTGAGAATGATGTTGGCTGTGCATTTGTCATATATGGCTTTTATTATTTTGAGCTAGGTTCCCTCTATGCCGACTTTCTGGAGAGTTTTATCATAAATGGGTGTTGAATTGTTGAATTTTGTCAAAAGCTTTTTCTGCATCTATTGAGATTATCATATGGTTTTTACCCTTCAGTTTGTTAATATGGTGTATAACATTGATTGATTTGCATATACTGAAGAATCCTTGCATTCCTGGGATAAACTCCACTTGATCATGGTGTATGATCCTTTTAACGTGCTGTTGGATTCTGTTTGCTCCTATTTTGTTGAGGATTTCTGCATCTATGTTCATCAGTGGTATTGGCCTGTAGTTGTCTTTCTTTGTGACATCTTTGTCTGGTTTTGGTATCAGCATGATGCTGGCCTCATAGAATGAGTTTGGGAGTGTTCCTCCCTCTGCTATATTCTGGAAGAGTTTGAGAAGGATAGGTGTTAGCTCTTCTCTAAATGTTTGATAGAATTCGCCTGTGAAGCCGTCTGGTCCTGAGCTTTTGTTTGTTGGAAGAGTTTTAATCACAGTTTCAATTTCAGTGCTCATGACTGGTTTGTTTATATTTTCCATTTCTTCCTGGTTCAGTCTTAGAAGGTTGTGCTTTTCTAAGAATCTGTCCATTTCTTCCAGGTTGTCCATTTTATTGGTATATAGTTGCTTGTAGTAATCTCTCATAATCCTTTGTATTTCTGCAGTGTCACTTGTTACTTCTCTTTTTTCATTTCTAATTCTGTTGATTTGAGTCTTCTCCCTTTTTTTCCTGATGATTCTGGCTAATGGTTTATCAATTTTTTTTATCTGCTCAAAGAACCATCTTTTAGTTTTATTGATCTTTGCTATCATTTCCTTCATTTCTTTTTCATTTATTTCTGATGATTTTTATGATTTCTTTCCTTCTGCTATCTTTGGGGGTTTTTTTGTTGTTCTTCTTCTTCTTTCTCTAATAGCTTTAGGTGTAAAGTTAGGTTGTTTAAGATTTTTCTTGTTTCTTGAGGTAGGATTGTATTGCTATAAACTTCCCTCTTAGAACTGCTTTTGCTGCATCCCATAGGTTTTGGATCATCGTGTTTTCATTGTCATTTGTTTCTAGGTGTTCTTTGATTTGCTCTTTGATTTCTTCAGTCATCTCTTGGTTGTTTAGTAGCATATTGTTTATCCTCCATGTGTTTCTATTTTTTAGTTTTCTTCCTGAAATTGATATCTCGTCTCATAGTGTCGTGGTTGGAAAAGATACTTGATGCGATTAAAATTTTCTTAAATTTACCAAGGCTTGATTTGTGAACCAAGATGTGGTCTATTCTGCAGAGTGTTCCATGAGCACTTGAGAAGAAAATGTATTGTGATGTTTTTGCATGGAATGTCCTATAAATATCAATTAAGTCCATCTTGTTTAATATGTCATTTAAAGCTTATGTTTCCTTATTTATTTTCACCTTGGATGATCTGTCCATTGGTGAAAGTGGGGTGTTAAAATCCCCTACTATGATTGTGTTACTGTCAATTTCCCCTTTTATGGCTCTTAGCATTTTTCTTATGTATTGAGGTGCTCCTATGTTGAGTGCATAAATATTTACAATTGTTATGTTTTCTTCTTGGATTGATCCCTTGATCATTTTGTAGTGTCCTTCTTGTCTCTTGTAATAGTCTTTATTTTAAAGTCTATTTTGTCTGATATGAGAATTGCTACTCCAGCTTTCTTTTGATTTCCATTTGCATGGAATATCTTTTCCATCCCCTCACTTTCAGTCTGTATGTGTCCCTAGGTCTGAAGTGGGTCTCTTATAGACAGCATATGTATGGGTCTTGTTTTTGTATCCATTCAGCCAGTCTATGTCTTTTGGTTGGAGCATTTAATCCATTATCATTTAAGGTAATTATCAATATGTATGTTTCTACTACCATTTTCTTAATTGTTTTGTGTTTGTTTTTGTAAGTCTTTTCATTCTCTTTTGTTTCCTGCCTAGAGAAGGACCCTTAACGTTTGTTGTAAAGCTGGTTTGGTGCTGCTGTATTCTCTTATCTTTTGCTTGTCTGTAAAGGTTTTAATTTCTCCATCAAATCTGAATGAGATCCTTGCTGGGTAGAGGAATCTTGGTTGTAGGTTTTTCCCTTTCATCACTTTAAATATGTCCTGCCACTCCCTCTGGCTTGCAGAGTTTCTGCTGAAAGATCAGCTGTTAACCTTATGGGGATTCCCTTGTAGGTTATTTGTTGCTTTTCCCTTTCTGCTTTTAATATTTTTTCTTTGTATTTAATTTTTGATAGTTTGATTAATATGTATCTTGGCGTGTTTCTCCTTGGATTTATCCTGTATGGGACTCTCTGCTCTTCCTGGACTTGATTGACTATTTCCTTTACCATGTTAGGGAAGTTTTCAACTATAATCCCTTCAAGATTTTCTCAGACCCTTTCTTTTTCTCTTCTTCTTCTGGGACCCCTATTATTCTAATGTTGGTGCATTTAATATTGTCCCGGAGGTCTCTGAGACTGTCCTCAATTCTTTTCATTCTTTTTTCTTTATTCAGCTCTACAGTAGTTATTTCCACTATTTTATCTTCCAGATCACTTATCTGTTCTTCTGCCTCAGTTTGCTATTGCTTCCTTGTAGAGAATTTTTAATTTCATTTATTGTGTTGTTCTTTATTGCTTGTTTGCTCTTTAGTTCTTCTAGTTTCTTTTTAAACGTTTCTTGTATTTTCTGCATCTATTTCCAAGATTTTGGATCTTCTTTACTATCATTACTCTGAAGTCTTTTTCAGGGATTCTGCCTATTTCCTCTTCATTTGTTTGGTCGGGTGGGTTTTTACCTTGCTCCTTCATCTGTTGCATATTTCTCTGTCTTCTCGTTTTTTTCACTTACTGTGTTTGGGATCTCGTTTTCACAGGCTGCAGTTTCGTAGTTCCTGTTGTTTTTGGTGTCTGCCCCCAGTGGGTGAGGTTGGGTCAGTGTCTTGTGTAGGCTTCCTAGTGGAGGGGACTGGTGCCTGTGTTCTGATAGGTGGGGCTGGATCTTCTCTTTCTGGTGGGCAGGGCCCCGTCCAGTGGTGTGTTATGGGGTATCTGTGAACTTAGTATGATTTTAGGCACCCTCTCTGCTAATGGGTGGGGTTGTGTTCCTGTCTTGCTAATTGTTTGGCATGGGGCATCCAGCACTGGAGTTTGCTGGCCATTGCGTGAAGCTGGGTCTTAGCGTTGAGATGCAGATCTCTGGGAGAGCTCTTGCCAATTGATATTATGTGGGGCCGGGAGGTCTCTGGTTGTCCAATGTCTTGAACTCAGCTCTCCCACCTCAGAGGCTCAGGAGTGACAAAAGGCCGGATCATAAAGACCCTGTCAGCCACACAGCTCAAAAGAAAAGGGAGAAAAAAAGGAAAAGTAAATAATGATAAAGAAAAAAATATAAGGTATTAAAATAAAGAAATAAAAATAATTTAAAGAAAAAAGAAGAGAGCAACCAAACAATTAAACAAATCCACCATGGTAACAAGCGCTGAACACTAAACTAAGATAAATGTAAAAATCAAAACCAAATCAGTCGCAGACAGCAAACCCCAAGTCTACAGTTGCTCCCAAAGTCCACTGCCACAATTTTGGGATGATTCGTTTTCTATTCAGGTATTCCACAGATGCAGGGTACATCAAGTTGATTTTTGATTTAATCCACTGCTCCTGAGGCTGCATGGAGAAATTTTCCTTTCTCTTCTTTGTTCACACAGCTCCTGAGGTTCAGCTTTAATTTTGGCCCTGCCTCTGCATGTAGGTCGCCCTCAGGTGTTTGTTCCCTGCCCAGACAGGAGGGGATTAAAGCAGTGGCTGATTAGGGGGCTCTTGCTCACTCAGGCCAGGGGGAGGGAGGGGTATGGTAGTTATAATTGGAATGCGGGGCAAGCCGGCAGCGGCAGAGGCTGGCGTGACATTGCAGCAGCCTGAGGCACACCTTGTGTTCTCCCGGGGAAGTTGTTCCTGGATCACGGGACCCTGGCAGTGGCAGGCTGCACAGGCTCCCAGGAGGGGAGGTGTGGATAGTGACCTGTGCTTGCACACAGGCTTCTTGGTGGCGGCAGCAGCAGCCTTAGCGTCTCATGCCCGTCTCTGGGGTCTGCGCTGATAGCTGCGGCTCGCGCTCATCTCTGATGCTCTTTTAGGCGGTGCTCTGAATCCCCTCTCCTCGCACACCCTGAAACAATGGTCTCTTGCCTCTTGGGCAGGTCCAGACTTTTTCCCGGACTCCCTCCCAGCTAGCCGTGGCACACTAGCCCCCTTCAGGCTGTGTTCACACAGCCAACCCCAGTCCTCTCCCTGGGATCTGACCTCTGAAGCCTGAACCTCAGCTCCCAGCCCCCACCCGCCCCAGAATGTGAGCAGTCAAGCTCACCAGTCAGACTGGTGAGTGCTGGTCGGCACCAATCCTCTGTGTGGGAATCTCTCCGCTTTCCCCTCTGCACCCGTGTTGCTGCGCTCTCCTCCATGGCTCCGAAGCTTCCCTTCCACGCCCCCACATCTCCACCAGTGAAGGGGCTTCCTAGTGTGTGGAAACTCTTCCTCCTTCACAGCTCCCTCCCAGAGGTGCAGCTCCCATCCCTATCCTTTTGTTTCTGTTTTTTTCTTTTTTCTTTTGCTCTACCCAGGTACGTGGGGAGTTTCTTACCTTTTGGGAAGTCTGAGGTCTGCCAGCGTTCAGTAGGTGTTCTGTAGGAGTTGTTCCACATGTAGATGTATTTTTGATGTATTTGTGGGGAAGAAGGTGATCTCCACGTCTTACTCCTCTGTGGTCTTGAAGGTCCCCCCAGTAGCTTTTTAAGAATGGGTGCATGAAAGGTACATTTTCTAAATCCTTGCATAACTGAATTGTTTTTATTTTCATGTACACTTTATGAATAGTTTGAGCATTTTTAATAGTTCGTGAATACAATTCATGTAACATAAAATTCATCCTTCTAAGGTGTACAATTCAAAGGGTTTTAGCATATTCACAAAGTCCTACAATCATTATCATTATTCCAGAATATTTTCCTTATTAACTCGATATGTAACTTTTATGTATTTCTGTGTCCAATCTCCTATGTAAATTCTTGGGAGCAAGGACTACACATCAAACACCTAGTGCTAAGCAAAAGCAGTTGCTCCTTTATGTATTGAGTAAGAGGAAAGGTAAATGAAAGTTTAGAGACTTCCATGGCTGGCTTGATGAAGCAAGCACCATGCTGGGAAGGCCCATGTAGTAGGGACCGGCAGGCAGCCTCCAACCAACAGCCAGTAAGAAGCAGAGGCCCCCAGTCTTACAACTGCAAAGAAGTGAATTCTGCCAATAACTTGAGTGAGCTTGGAAGAAGATTCTTCCCCAGTAGGGTCTCCAGATGAGAACACAGCTCAGGTAGCATTCTGATTGCAGCCTGATGAGATCCAGAGGAAGACTCAGCTAAGCCATCTGGAACCGTGACTCACAGAAGCTGTGAGGTAATAAGTGTGTGTTGCTTTAAGTTGCTAAGTTTGTGATAGTACATAACACAGCCATTGAAAATGAACACATCTGGCCTTAACATCTTCTATTGCTCAGTGAGTACTACAGAATCCTGAATTGGGGGCAGCCAACCTTCATCCAGCCTTCGCCAGCACCAAGAATAGAACCTCATAAACTGAAGAGAAGTCATAAAGACGTTATTATGGATGTTACTCCAACTTTTGAAGAAGTCAATATTCTTCATATTCCTTTGAAGAACAGTAGCCTGAAGGTCCGAAAGCAAATGTGCAAGGTCAAGACATGATGAACGGCTTCAGGAGTCTTTCCTCCCATATGGAAAAGGCTGAGGTATATAGCATTGATATTAGCAGTGCCATTGCTAGGACTGATAATCTGAAAGAGACAGAAGGTATAAATCTCTTTCCCCCTCCTCCCCAAGGTATGATAGGAAACAGCTTGATAGAGTGTACAGAGCATCAGATTTAGAGTCTGGTAGACTTGTGTTCACATCTCACATCTGCTACTTCCTGACCTTAACAAAGTTACTTAATCTCCATGATTAAATCATTCCATATGAAAACATGCAGCCATAATTTACCTTAAAATTTTCTTGTGATGAATAAATAAGTAATGTGTAAATCACTTAAGATGTATTGGCACTTAGTACATGCTCAATTCCTTTTATAAACTTCCCATTCTCACCCCATTCATAGTCACATGGTTAACGCTATTCACAAGTTTTATTTTGTTTAACTTTTCCATCCTAATTACTACAACGCTTCTCCAGGAAGCCTCTGACCCAGCCATGGCTGGGGCTGTTGTGCAGTACACCCCACAGAGCATTGGCAGAAGGTTGACCATCCAGGGGACTTCGGAGATTGCGTCTTGAGCTTTGCAGCTAAACAGGGAACAAATACCCAAGGAGACAAAGTGTTGGACTCTATTTCCCTACTGGGATTTGCTTTTCTATATTAAACCCTCCTTTCTCAGGTTTCCAGGAATCCCCTAGGAAACATGGCATGAGATGCTACCTTCCACTTGGCTCCAGTTTGCCCTTGTCCAGAAACCCAGGACTCACATAGCTCTCAAACTCATTAAGTTGGATGGAACATGATGGTTAAACATTGAGGGTCAATGTCCTCACTGCCTGAGTTTGACCTTTTTTCTGAGGAGCCCTTTTATACTTTCCAGGGACACATTTTTCCTGAATCTGTATCACTAAGGTTTCTGGGCCGGAGAAATAGCAGAAAAGGCACTGAGGTAGGGAAATATTTGGAGCATTTGAGGTTATAAAAGAAAGTCAGTGTGTTTGGAAAATAAATGAATTTTGTTAGAGTGGCAGCAAATGAAACTGTAGAGGTAGAAGGAGGCCAAAATAAATAAATCCCTGCTGATTGTGGCAAGGAATTTGAAAACTTTCCTAATCGTAATGAGGTGTTTATCTTTTAATGATTTAATTTATCGAATAAACAACCAAATATAAGCAACAGAGCATCATGTATAGTGCCAGCTCGCCAATTCCCCTGAAGTCAGTCTCTTTAGGTTTTTTCTCTTAGTTGGGTAGGATTCTACAAAGAATAACTCTTAACTTGCTATCTTCCATGTCTTACCCTTCTTTTTTAATATTTTCCATCTCCTTATCTCTCTGCTGCCTACCAGGTAAATTTATTCAGTTCTACCTTCCAGTTTACGATCATTTCCATTGTTTAATCCATTGATGATATCTTCCTTTAATAAAATAGCTGTATCTGTTTCTAAAAGCTTTTAAACAAATCTGCCTGACCATTTTGTTAGTTTTGTGTTTCTTAGAAATGTTTTATAGTCTGTATTTCTTTTGAAATATTTCATACATACTGACTTCATATTCTAAATTTTTATCATTTTAATATTAGTAGTCTTTGAGGGGCTCTGATCTTTGTTCTTCATCTGCTTACTTTTCTTATGGAGGACTATTTCCTTGAATGTATGGAAATATATTACTGTAAGCTCATATTTGGTTGAGCATGAGCTCTGGAAGCACTGGTGATAATTTTCTTCAGAAAAGATGTTGTTTTATATTAATAACCTGTTACCACTTTGATTAAAGTTTTTGGGCTTGGATCTCCCTGAATGCAGGTAGTATATTTTTGAACTCTAGATCTGCAGGAGAGCAGGCTTAAGATTGCAAATTCTTAGTGATAATCATTATCATTTTATCCCATTTGCAAGAGGAGAAAAAAGACATGTTTCCTTGTAGGCAACTTTGTATCAGTCAGAATAGGCTCTGTAATGCTGGGTAACAAACAACTCTAAGTGATTTACACCACACTCGCAATGAGTTAGACTAAAAGAGTTAATTTCTTGTGCAAAGTCTGATGTGAATCCACAAAGCTCTTCAGGGGAGTTGTCTTCCATGCAGTGGTTTAGAACACATACCACTTCAATTCTGCAGCTTTTCCAGCTTAATATGATGCATCAGGATTTACCACAGAGGTGGAAAATAGCTTGGAGGAGATAAGCACCAAGAGTTCTACATGAAGTGACACATGTCCCTTTCACTCCTAGACTGCTGACCAAAGCTGTTTTCGCCCATCTGTAAGAGGGCTGAAAGCTTGGTCCAGCAAGGGGAAGAGGGCTAGAAGTATTTGTGAGTACTAGTAATATCTACCACACTCTTTTTTGACTGGCATTGGATTCTTTTTCATCGTTTAAGATTGTCCTACCTTAATGGAGAAGACTCAGATTTAGCTTCCTGATCTTGTAGAATCCTATAGCTTAATATATTTGTGTCATGCAAATGTTAATCCCCTAAATGCTACGTTCTTCGTATCAGTATTTAGCCCAGGGCAGTCTTCATTTTTATATTCATTTACTGCTTGCTGCTCTGTTTTTCAGTTCACAATTTTTTTCTTTGGGGCCTGGGGATTTCCCTTAATTTCTTGCTAGCTCCACAATTGATTTTAAAATGTGTTCATGGTAATTTATCCAGAATTTGAGTTGTGTTAGGGGCAATTTTGAGAATAGCTAGTTGATATTACTTCCAGAAGCAGTTAAAAAAAATATTTCCAAGTGGCATATGACAAAAACATTTGAGACAAACAGCAGGCCTCTAACTCAATAAGAAGCTAATGAAGACCCAAGCACTGCTCAGTGGTTATCTACAGCATGGCGTTGGAGTAATTGGCATTCACTTAGATCGACTTTTGCATCATGTAGAATTATGCTATATGTTTTGTCCTAATGTGAAACATTTTTTATGGAGTAGAATCATATGGTAATGCTAGAGGATTTAACAAGGAGCTAGGAGGAACATGTCAGTCCACACATGCAATCTTCAGAAAGCTGTTTTGGAACTGCATGGTAAGAAACCAGTTAAGGAATGAAAAATCAACTTGTATCAGAGAAATCTAAAATTGAGGAGCCAATATTTACATGTTTGATAGAGCATTGATTCTGCTACTATTGCTCCCACAGCTCTGCTAGATCAAAACAGCTTCATAGGGGGATCAGATACAGGCCTTTCTATGGTCAGGTCCAGATCACCCACACGCTGTTCCTTCTGCTTCAAAGCAGACCCCGTGTTCTGACCCAAGTCTCTTGACTTGATGACAGTTGCTCCTACTCTATCCCATGGGTAGGGGTCCCCAGATTGGCTCTGGAGTGGAACAGTCCCCAGGCACATCTTCTCATCCCTGCCTCTGAAGGTAGGCTCATGTATCCTTTTTCATATTAATGGTTTTATGGAGGAGAAAAAAAATCGCGTTAACATAAAGACATACTGAAACATTAGTAATCCAATTTTCTAATTGTTTTAGTCCCTGATTTCCTTTCTCAGAAGGAAGTTGGGATCTAGATTGTTCTCTCTGTCCATATAGCAGAGAAGGACTTACCAGTGTTCTCCTTTAGGTGTGACTGTGATCCCTCCTTCCAGGAATTCCCTTCCTTCCTGTCAGGCATGTCATATGATGCCACCAAAGCTCAGGTGAGTGTTCACATTTCTGAGGACCAGGAGATTAAACTGAATCAGACCCATTCCACAGAAGCTCTTTCCCATAAACATGTCTTAACCAACATGTCCTTTGGGAGGTTGTTGGAGAGCCAACTAGCATAGCGCCAAAGAGCTGGACAAGTTAATTCACATTCTGAAAGGAACTTAGTAAGTGGCCACACCTACAAGCAAAAATCAGGGAAAAGAAAAAGCTGGGAAATATCACCTTCCATGCAGGTCCATGCTGGAATGTGGAAAATTGATACTGGGAAAAAATTAGCAGGCTCTGCATCTTGAATAATTATTTAGACAGAAGCTATCACAGGCACATCCTGGCCAGTCTCAACACCTTGTTAGGTAACTGGGGTACAAAAATGAGAAAAGATACACATCGTGTCGGCTCATGGAGATTATACCCTCATGAGTAAGGCAAACATTAAAGAAATTAATCCGTAGTTAATGACAACAGTTTAAGTATTAGGAAGAAATATCACTATTTTTTCCTTCCCTGTATTTTTCTAAATGCTTCAGCTTTTCATTTGTTTATTGAACTCTTTTTGTCTCACGTGGGGTTTTCCTTCCCAACTGGTGTAACTGTCTGGATATAATTCAAAATCATGTTTAGTGCAAGTATATGGGTTCTGTCCATGCACCAAGTATTACTCCAATCGTGCCCCATACCAGAGATGTCCATCCCTGTGTCCCTGAGGGAAACTACAGATACAGGAAAATGACCAGCAAGTAGCGCAAAGAGAAACTTTGTTCTTTAGCTGGGACTTTGGTCCCAAACCATAGTGTAGAACTCTACAAATCTGGCCTGCACGACATGTCACCCTCCTGTACTTAAATCTGTGTGAGCTGGGGGACGGCTGGGCATTGCATCCCATTCAAAAACACTGATTCAAAAACTCTTGAAAAGTAATGCAAGCCTTTGCTGAAATTCTGGAAGACGTAGCAAAAGGTTGAATTACTTCCACACGTGCACAGTGTCCTAAAATTCTTCTTCACACCTCTATCTCCCTCAAGTCCCTCCCAGTGTGTTAGCTGCCCTAATCTCTCTTCTTTCTCTTCCCCTTTATTTCTGCTTCTCCTCAGAACCTCAAAGTCAACCTGCAATGGCTTAAAGTTCTCCATCCTTCTCCTGCGTCGCCCTCACCCCTCCAGAGGGACTCTTTTGCCCTTACTCATGATACCCCGTTAGAAATTTCACACCTTTGTCAGTGCTGGCTCAGCTGATGTCAGCCTGGCACCTCTGCCTGGCTCTTCCACGGTCTCTTTGCAAGGTTTGGCTTAGTCTGCCAGCGACTGCCTCTCGTGTAAGATCTGGAAGGCAAGCTGGAAGAAGCCATCATTCTGGAGGAGACGCAGTAGTTGCAGGTAGTTGTAAGGCCAGAGGTGGATCTCGACAACCACCAGCAATTCCTAAGATTCACTGCAGCTTTGGGGCTGGTTCCAGGAGTTCTATCCCTGACCTTGCTCCACCAGTGCTTCTTGTGGAAGTAAAGCTCTCATCCCCTGTCCAAAAGCCCTCCTCATTTGACATGTCTATAGTTACGGTGCTCAGACATCTGATTTACCTGGGACGGTCTCATTTATACCTGTTTCTCCCAATTAATTATTAATAATACCTCCCTTTGCTCTCCAAGTGTTCCAGATTCAGTGATAAATTATACGATGGCTTTGCCTAGCAAGGTTTTTGTTTCTCTGATGGAGTCCTGCATGATATACCGCCGCTTATAATTCTCTCCAGTCATTGGCCTGTGGTACTGGAAACAGGGAGGTCTGTGAATGCTTCCTTTCTGTCTCTGCCACACTTCAGATCAGATGAGGTAGTCCCAAGTGGAAACCTAAAGCAACCTCTGGGTGGAGCCCTCTTGTGCCTCTGTTTCTGGGTCGGGTCCTGGGTACAGCAGGGGTAGCCCTCAGAGAAGTGCGGCTGAGCTTTTGTATCTGAAGGAGAAAGCACACACTCACATGTGCTCAGAAACTGCTGTGTTAGCTCCACCGCTAGAAACATGGCTTGATGACAGGTCTTTGAACTTGACCAAACCTGATTATCCACTCCCCACTTGGGGGTGAAGAGAAATGAATTAGATGACAGAGACGGTCTTGACTTCCCTCAAGAGAAAAAGCATCTATGGTTTCATGCTGAACTGTTTCCCTCTTTGCTGACAAGCAAAGTTCTGGTGGTAGGATTCTCGTGGTTAGTCAGACCACAATAATTTCAGTGCTAAATGGTGAGCTTGAGATGAGATGTGCTGGGACCAAATTAGTGAACAGCCCTCACTGCCACTCCAAATGCAGCTGGGTGTCTTCAAACTGTATTTCAGCAAGGGGGAAAAAAAGAGATAATAGAAGATACTGAAAAATAACATCAAGGAAGACACATTGCCTCATTTTGAAGTCAGGGGGCCAGTGCTGGCCCAGCTGGGGTCTCCAGAGTGCCCCCAGCTTTAGGAATCACCAATGGTCTGAATGCCAGACAGTGAGAATAGGGAAACTCTGGATCTTGGCTCTGTATTAGTGGGATGGGCTGAAGATAGAATTTTCTTTGGACCCCCCCAAATGCTTTCTCTTTCTTCTGAGTTTGTCCTCTAAAATCTTTGATCCCAAGTCTTTAGATGTGGGAGAAGGGTGAATATAAGAGAGTCAGAGGCTATACATTTTATCTACGGAAATAATGCTGTTTCATTTCCTAAAGGTCAGGAGAAGAACATTTAATGGGAAGAACAGAAATGAGAAGGAAAATGATTAAAGGTAAAAAAAGTAAGCAGAAGGAAAATTCTAGGAGGTGAAATAAAAGAAAAAGAGCCTTCCCTTGATTGGAGAAATGGGAACAGAGTGGAGGAAAGGATTTGTCAAATTTTTTTTTTTTTTTTTTTTTTGGCCAAAGCTATAAGTTCCTGTCACTTGTGGGAGCAGTAGTTCTGAAAGTTTCATAGTTACCCACCATGGAAGACAAAAAACTTTTGTATATCACTGCTTTTAATTCTCAGCTAATTTTGGGTCTGCTCAGTTCAGTATGAGGGGGGAAGCTGGGAAATGATTTGGATCATCACCAATGGCTAATTTAGATCATTCAGGACCTCAAATGTGACTTTCTTTTTTTAAATTTCTTCCAGTTTTCTTGAGATATGATTGCCATAAAGCATGGTTAAGTTTAAGGTGTATAGCATAATGGTTTGACTCACATACATTGTGAAATGATTACCACAGGGAGTTTAGTGAACCGCCATCGTCTCCTATAGATACAAAATTAAAGAAATAGAAAAAATATTTTTTCCAATAACTCTTAGGATTTTCTCTCTTCACGACTTCCACAAATAACATACAGCGATGTTCATTATATTTATCCTGTTGTACATCACATCCCTAGTACTTATTTATCTTATAACTGGAAGTTGGTACCTTTTGACCGCCTTCATCCAGTTCCCCCTCCCCTCACCCTCCACCTCTGGTAACCACAAATCTGATCTCTTTTTCTATGAGTTTGTTTGTTTTTCCCTTGTTTTCGAAGTATAATTGACCTATAATACTATGTTAATTCCTGTTACACAACATAGTGAGTTGATATTTCTATACGTTTCAAAATGATCACCATGATAATTCTAGTTATGCTATGTCACCATACCAAGATACAAAGATATTACATAATTATTGAATTATAGAAAACATTATGGATTCCTCAAAAAATTAAAAATAGAAATACTGTATGATCCAGCAATTCCGGTCCTGGGTATTTATCTGAAAAAATGAAAACACACCCTTATGTTCATTGCAGCATTACTTACAATAGCCAAGATATGGAAGCAACGTAAGTGTCCATTAACAGATGAATGGATAAAGAAGATGTGGTATATATACACAATGGAATATTACTCAGCCATAAAAAATAATGAAATCTTGCCATTTCTGACAACACAGATGGGCCTAGAGGGTATAATGCTAAGTGAAATGAGTCAGAGAAAGACAAATACTGTATGATTTCACTTATATGTGGAATCTAAAAAACAAAACAAATGAACCAACATAACAAAACAGAAAGAGAATCATAGATGCAGAAAACAAACAGGTGGTTGCCTGGGGTCGGGGGCAGTATAGGGGGAGGAGAGAAATAGGTGAGAGAAATTAAGAGATACACACTTCCAGTTGCAAGATAAATGAGTCACAGGTATGAAATGTACAGTGTGGGGAATATAGTCGATAATTATGTAATATCTTTGTATCATGATTTCTTTTTTAATTAACTGCACAAAAAGCTGCAGTATCCCCCTCGGTTTTGATAATTCTTTCTCCTTCTTTCCTATTCTTAATTCCCTATATCTTTTTGCCCCCTTGTCTCTTATCATTCAGAGCAGTCACTGACCACCAGCTTTTCCACGAGGTTATTATTATTACGATCAGAAATATTTACTGTGATGCTTGCACAATTATACTAAAAACCACTGAATTACACTTTAAACAGGTGGATTGTACAGTATGTGAATTATACCTCAACTAAAGTTGTCATTAAAAAACACAAAAAAGGGAACTATTTCTTGAGTGTTCAAAGCACGACCAGCAGTCTTCTGTTTGTTCGAGTGTTTTACATATGTTAGAACATTTTAAATTCCTGCAGAGCTGGGTGATAGTACTATAATCATCCCCATTTCTCATATGAGGAAGTAGAGGTAAAGTGGTGATAAGCAAGTTGCCAAGATCACTCAGTTAGTAAATCGGAAAGTTGAAGTGTGAACCCACATCTCTCTGAATCGAAAGTCTGTGCACTTTATCACTCTGAGCTAATGCCTCAAGTTAAGGCCTGTTACGAAAATCAATACAAGATTCGCATTCAGTGACCAAACCATATGGTTACTCTTTTTTCTTTTTTTAACCATTTAGCCACACTGTATGAATAAAGGAGCTGCTGCTGGCTCGATCGTGGCCTCAGCCAAGGTCTGGACACACTGCGGTGAGGTGCTAAATATGGTCTATTAGTAGTTTGTGGTAATTTTTTTTTGCATCAATGCTTATAAGGGATATTGTTCTGTAGTTTTCTTTTCTTGTAGTGTCTTTGTCTAGCTTTGGTACCAGGGTAATAATGCTGGTCTCATAGAACAAGTTAGTAAGTACTCCCTCCTCTTCAAGTTTTTGGAAAAGTTTGAGAAATATTGTTATTAGTTCTTCTTTAAATATTTGGTAGAATTCACCAGTGAGGCCATCAGGTCCAGAGGTTTTCTTTGTCAGAAGATTTTTGATTACTGATTCAATCCCTTACTGGCCATAGGTCTATTCAGATTTTCCATTTCTTATGATCTTGTCTTGGTAGGCTCATGTTTCTATGATTTTTTCACTTCACCTAGGTTATCCAATTTGTTAGTGTATAATTGCTCATAATACTCTCTCATAATCATTTTTATTTCTGAAAAATTAGTAACAATGCCTCCATTTTCATTTTAGTAATTTGAGTATTCTCTCTTTTTTTTATTAGCCCGTCTAGCTAAAGGTTTGTCAATTTTCTTTATCTCTTCAAAGAAACAACTTTTGGTTTTATTGATTTTCTCTATTATTTTTCTATTCTCTATTTCATTTACCTCTGCTCTAATTTTTATTATTTCCTTTCTTCTTCTGGCATTGGCTTTAGTTTGTTTTTCTTTTTCTAGGTCCTCAAGTTGTAAAGATAGGTTGTTGATTTGAGATCTTATTTTTTGTAGTAAGCACTTATAGCTATAAACTTATTCCATAAGTCTTGGTATGCTGTGTTTTCATTTGTCTTTAAGTATTTCTAATTTTCCTCGTGATTTCTTGTTTGATCAATTCGTTGTTTAAGAGTGCGTTGTTTAATTTTCACGAATCTGTGAATTTTCCAGTTTTACTTCTGTTGTTGATTTCTATCTATCCTGTTGTGGTCAAAGAAGATGTATGATATTTATCCTTCAGAATCTATTGAGATTTAATTTGTGGCCTAACAGATAATCTATCCTGGAAAATGTCCCATGTGCCCTTGAGAAGAATGTGTATGCTATTATTGTTGGGCAGTTTTTTCTGTATATATCTGTTTGATCTAGTTGGTTTATTGTATTGTTTAAATTCCTATTTCCTTACTTATCTTCTTTCTGGTTGTTCTATTATTTTTACAGCTCTCAGTTGGCAGCTCTTTTTCTTTTCGTACTTTTAAAATGTAGCTTTTATGTCTACTTGCTTGCATCGTTCCTAACAAGAAATCAGCTGTCATCTTTTTTTGTTCCTTGTATACAATCTATCATGTTTTTCTCTGGCTGCTTTAAAGATTTTTCTCTTTTTTCACTGCTTTTGAGCAAGTTAATTATGATGTGCCGTGGTGTAGTTCTCTTCATTTTTCTTAAGCTTAGGGTTTGTTGAACTTCTAGGAACTGTGGGTTTATAGTTTTCATCATTTTTGAAAAATTTCAGCCAAATGGTTTTTTCCTTCACATTTCCCTCCTCTTCTATAAGGATTTCAATTACATGCTTGAAGTTTTTCCACTTCCACTATTCACTCAAGTCCTGTTAATTTTTTAAATTCTCTTTTTCTCTGTATTTGAGTATTTCCTTTTTTTTCTTTTTAGCTTTTTTTTTTTGGCCATGAAGCATGTGGGATCTTAGTTCCCCTACCAGGGATCGAACCCATGCCCCCTGCAGTGGAAACACGGAGTCTTAACCACTGGACCACCAAGGAAGTCCCTCTGTATTTGCATTTGAATAGTTTTCATTACCATGTTCTCAATTTTACTAATCATTTTATTCTGCAATGTCTACTTGTCATTAATCCCATTTATGTATTTTTCATCTCATTGTTATTTTCATCTCTAGAAGTTGATTTTTTAATATATCTATCTTCCATTTCTCCACTTATCTTTTTAAAATTTTTTAATCTCCATTTATCTTTTAAACATATGAATTACAGTTATTTTAATGTCTTTTTTTTTTTTTTTTTTTGCTAATTTTCGCATCTGTGCCAGTTCTGCTGTGGTTTCAATTGATTGATTTATCACCTCATTAAGTACTGGATTTTCCTATTTCTTTCCATGCCTGGTAACTTTTTATGGGATTCCAGATATTATGAATTTTATCTTGGATGCACGTTATCTTTATATTTCTATAAATATTCTTGAAGGGTTTATTTTTGGGGGGGAACAATTTACTGGAAAACATTTTAATTCTTTTGGGTCTTGCTTTTAAGATTTATTAGGCAGGATCAGAGCAGCCCTTCATTCAGGGCTAGTTTTTTTCCATTAGTGATGCAAGATCCTTCAGGCACTCTATCCAATGTGCCATGAATCATGAGATTAGCTAGTCAGTCTAGATTAGGCATCTTTCCTGGTCAGGCTGTTGTTACTTCTTTTCAGGTGTTCTTTTCCTGGCCTTGGGTATTTCCTTTACATGCATGAGCTGATCAGCACTCAGCTGAGTACTTGGGGCATACCCTTCACATATCTCCCCAATCCTCTCTCTGTGCTTCCCTCTTCTCTCAGTACTGTTCTGTATATCCTAGTCACTTTGTCTCCGCAACTAAGGGATTCCACTAGGCTACACCAAGGTTCCCTTGCCTGTGCCATGATCCGGGGACTCAGTTGGGTCAAAAGAAGAACTCACTTCATTTGTTTTCATAATTTCAGGAATCACTTTTCTTCGTTGCCTGATGTCAAGTGTGTTGAAATCTGTTGTTTCATGTATCTCGGATTTTCTATATTTTGTTCTTTTTAAAAAAAGAACAGTTGGGAGAGTCAGTTGGGAGAGTCAGTCTGGTTCCTGTTATTCCATCTTGGCTGGAAGCAGAAATCACTTCAGTGTCTTTTAACCTCTCTTTCGTATATTCCACATCTTTATCACTTTATTTTACATTCTGCCTGTGCTTTTTTAAATCAATCTTCCAGTTTTGAATTCTTTTCTTTTTAAAGCTGTGTTTATTTAATCTATTTAATCTCTTCAATGAATTTTGAGTTTCAATGGCTACATAATTCACTTTTAGGAATCCTTTATATTTTTTATGGTTTCTATTGCTTCTATTATCCTTTTTGTTATTCGTTTTGAACAGACCTATTTTATTAAGATTATAAAGACTTATAAAGGTTTTTCTGTCATTTCTAGATTGTAGAGCACCAATTTTCCCTTTTATTGTATCTACAAAGTCTCTCTTGTGGTTATTTATCCCTTCATGTGATTTGATTTTTTTATTCTGACTATTAATCTTAGTCTGTGTTTTTTATTTGACTTAATTTTGTTCTTTGTGAATTCAAGGAATTGCTGTCTGTGGGCCCTGAGTTATAGATGTGCCCTTACAGAACAATTTTCTATTTCTTCTGCAGGATCCCCAGGTATTCCTTGGTTTGGGGATGGGATTTCATTTTAATGACCTGGTTAGTGTTCACTGAACCCCATATGCAGTATAAATTCTGACCCTACACCTGCCCATTGTACAAGCTTATATTTGATTTCTCACAGTATAATAATTTTTTTTTCTCCTTCTTACAACTGGTTTCTCCCCTGGAGTCTATATATTACAGTCTGTTCTATCTTAAAATAATAAAATTTACTTGAATATTATGCCCTTTTATCTTCTTTCTTCCTTAAAGTCCTTAAAATTATAGTTTATACTCACACCTACCCATTTCTCAACAACCAACACTGTCCTAAAATAGCTTATTAAAGAAATTCTCAGAAGCTCCATAGAACTGCCTGGCATAGTCTTCATCCTCTTTTATTTCCATGACATTCTGTGGTGCTGACCCCCTTCCTTTTTTGCATCTTCTCCTTGCCCTTGATGAGAACTCATTCTCAGTATAGCAAGGGGGCCATTTAAACAAAAATTTTGCACTTAACCTTCTAATGAGTGAAGACATGATATATATCTGTAAGGAACTAAGTGTTGATACTATTCCATCAACAGTTATGGATATTGGTGGGAAAAAGGAAAAGAAAGGAGATTTCAAGGCTTTGGCCAATTCTTCCATATTACTAAAGGGTAATTTAGTAGGATGACACTTTGTTTAACCGAGTATGAGTCTTCAGATATGTAAATACAGACCCAGTTCCAAGGATGAGGTGAGGAACACAATTGGTCTGAATCATAAAGAGAAAGGAATTACATTTTAGCAGGGAAGGAGGAAGGAAGGGAAACTCAAGAAACAAAGAGACATAGAGAGGCTGGCAGGAACTTGAAGGGGACAGGAGGTAAGCCAAAATAACTCCAGGCTGGACACCATGCAAGTATTGGCCAGGGAGAATCTTCCTGTCAACTACTAGCTTGTCTCAGGACCTGGGGGCATGGTGGGGCTGCCACAGATCTAGTTTCCAGGAGCTAGAGGAGAACAACATACAAGGGGCAAAATTATTCATGTGGAAATCTGTCAGAAACCAGCCAAGACTCTTTTTTGCATGACTCATACTGTCCATACCACTTCAGTCAAATTCCTTAATCAAAGCAACAAGAAAGAAACTTTATACTAGAAATAAGCCCAAACAGTGCTACCTCAAACCTTGACAGAAAGTTTATCTAGACCAGTACAAATGCAATAGAACTTGCTGCAGTCATGAGAATGTTCTCTATCTGCACTTTTCAACATGGTAGCTTTTAACTGTATGTAGACATTGAGCACTTGAAATATAGCTAATGTACCTGAGAAACTGAATTTTTAATTTCCCTTAATTTTAATGACTTAAAATTTAAATAACAGATGGCTAATGGCTATAGCAAACTTTTCTGTAAAGGGCTTTGTGAGCCACATATGGTCTTTGTTGCATATTCTTTTTTTGTTTGTTTTATTTTGCTTTGACTTGTTTTAATTTACTTTATTTTCACAACCCTTTAAAAATATAAAGTATTCTTAGCTGGAGGGCTGTCTAAAAACGGGCCACAGGACAGATTTGGCTTGTGGTCCATAATTCGTCCACCCCTGACCTAATCTCTCAGAGCTTTTGAAAATCTTTGTTTTTAATATTATTAAAAGTAATCATTACTATCGTTCCAGTGTTAGATGTGTTAGTGGCCTTTCTTCTCCTAATAGAATTTTTTGCAAATTGTGTTCCATGGTACATTCATCCATTTTAGGTTCTCTCCACAACGAAACAACTCTGTTTAAATAAGTTGTGAAATACTCAATACTAAAGCGCTATTTTTAAAGATTTACAATGCACATTAGTATATTAAGGCTCTGATGAGTTGATGCAGAATATTGGTTTTACATTGATTTGGGTTTTCTCTACTTATTTGACCACCATGCAGGTGGCATGCAGGGTATATGTGTGTGCAAGAAGACGTGTGTGTAGGTATTACATGCAGCATGCATGGCTACATGATATGTGCATGTGTAGGTGTGTACATGTGAGGGGGGAGCAGGTTTGTAGCAGGTGACACGTATTAATATTTGGAAGAAGGAATGTTCTACAGAACCCACTCTTGAGAAACACTTGCTGAACAAGCCTGATGATCAAAATCTTTTCTCTCAGGACTCAGAGCAGAGGCACAGGCAGTAAATAAGTGATACTCAGGAGAAGTGGGAGGATTTATTCCTGTTGAACTAGTTTAGAGAAGCTGTCATTAAGACTTTTCAAGAAGGGCTGGTGAGGTCAGCTCTCCCTGGAATGTTCACAGATTTAAACAATGGGGTGAAAGAGGCTGCTACCTGGAAGGATGCCCCACGGGCCCCTCAGGTGGCCAGAATCCGCTTAGGTCCACGCATCACGCAGAGCAGGCTGTGAGACCCAGGGAGACGGCTGGTGGAAGTGGCTCTAAAGGGACTTTGGGGACCCTTGGCAGAGCAATTAAAAGTCACAAGACCTCTGTGAGGAAAAGAAAGTTCTTGGTCGACTTTAATTGAGGAAATGGAGAATGGCCTGAATTCAGTAGAGACCGAACAACAGATTTTGAAAACTTAGGAACCCTAACTAGTTAACAAGGAGGAAATCCTGCCCTGAGGGCAGGAAAATTGAACAGCTCCATTGCTCTGCTAACCTTTGGAGAAGGAAGCTGGGTACAGAAATGGCACTCAATTCAGGGGCCTTCAAGGAACACTTTCAGCTTCTCTGAGAACCAAATTCCTAGATCATCTTGTTTGTTTTTAATTTTCCAAGATGCTGAAGAGACAGAATAAAAGTAGAGTTGAGGGGTTCCCTGGTGGCGCAGTGGTTGAGAGTCCGCCTGCCGATGCAGGGGACGCGGCTTCGTGCCCCGGTCCGGGAAGATCCCACATGCCGCGGAGCGGCTGGGCCCGTGAGCCATGGCCACTGAGCCTGCGCGTCCGGAGCCTGTGCTCCGCAACGGGAGAGGCCGCAGCAGTGAGAGGCCCGCGTACCGCAAAAACAAACAAAGAAAAAAAACAAAAAGTAGAGTTGATTCACTGAAAACGCCTGGGTTTGAGTGTGGCCAGGAGAGGAGCAAAGCATCTTCTGCAAAGTTCCTCCTTCCTTTAGGATATCTGGAAGCTGAGCTGCCACTTTCTGAGGACGTGACGTCGTATATTTACCTCCTGCTAAAGGCATTTTCATGTCTGCATCTTGCCTAGGGAGACTGGTATTTTTGTTCTTTTCTGCAGATGTTTATAGTAACGTTCTGTCTCTACAATGGCCCAGTTATGCTCCATTGATTTCTTCTCTTGATGACTTTTAATAACATTTGAGGGAAATGGGTGGGTGAGTGAACGATTTTCCTTTCTTGGTCCAACACAGATGGTGGATAGCTAAGCCCGTGCCTGCCTCTGCTCTCCACATCTGCTGAGGCTGCCTGGGCCTCGGAGCGTGTCGCTTTGTGCCTGAGAGAGCCCAGTAGCTGAGGGTGTGAGCCTCATACACTTGGCCTGTGGTTGAGGTAGGTCCAATGGGCAGTGGGGATCCAGTCAGCTACACGTGAAGGAGCTGGACGTGTGATGTCAGCACACATGCCTCCTCTCACAGACAGCTGTTTAACCTTTCCTGCGAGTATTCAGATTTTGAGAAGAATCTAATGAAGATAGAAATCCCTTTGCTATATAAAGGGACCCATTTCTGGTGGTGACATTTCCTATCTACTTGCCTCGAGCACTCATCAAAGGCCCTCATAGATGTGAACATCTGAGCTACAGATCCTGAAAGCCAGAGTGAAAGAGAATGCCGGTGACCCAATGTCAGGGCCGAGTGGTCTTTCTTAGCTGGAAGCAGCAGTGGTGAATGAGTGGCTGGCACATTTATCAGAGCCCATGACTGGGTACGGCCAGACCAGCGTGAGTACTAAGTTTAAACAAAGAACACAGGATGGCCGTGGGGCCGGCTGAGGCAGAATTCCCACTTCGACACCAAGACAGTCTTCTTGCTGTTGCTCAGTTTTACGACCGTGATGTCACCGAACGCTGCCGACAACAGAACTGTTATATCGCTAATGAAAGGGCCTTAAAACTAACTGAGGGACCCCATTATGCCAATACTGGAGCTTGTCATAAAAATCAACAGTCACCGATGCCTCTGAGCTTGAGTCGGGCCTGGAGGGAAAAGAACTGTGAAATTTGGGTTCTATTCAGTTGTTTTGATCTGGACTTCTTTATGAGTAGAAAGAATGAAATTGGCCATATGTGACCTTGTATTTCAAGGGAATCAAATCATTCAAACGAGAGAATTTAGCCTCTTGCCTAACAATTCCTCCAGTTCTCTTCAACGCCACAGTAATGGACCGAAGCCCTGCGTGGCTACATTTTACTAGCGTTTAGAGGACTGTAATAGTTGCATTGTTTCTCTGGTTACACCCCAAAATGCATTGCAGATTTCCTCAACTGAAATCACTCCCTGCCATTAATATGGTGTTGGAATAAAGGGCTGATTTTGGCACTGAAACTGCACCACCGGCGGGAGCAGCGTCAGGCAGTGAAAACAGCCTGACTCCTTTCTTCCTGTCTTATCTGTTCATCCCTTCACAGGATGACAGATATTCACTGAGCGCCAACTATACACCAGGCATTTGCACTAGGAACTGGAAATATGATGGTGCCCTAAAAAAATGTGTCACTCTTGCCCTTACGGACCTTTGCGTTGCTGGTAGGAAATACGCTTTTCTTTTGTTTCCTTAACTCCAAAACATATCATTTCATTTACAGCTTCTTGGTGGCAGGAAATATTATCCTGGTAAATGATGGGTCGATAACAGAAGGTGGCCTTGAATCAAAAAACTAAATAAATGCTCATGGAATTCTACATAGGAGTTGAAATAAATATACAAACATACAAAACAATCCTCTCTGTATAATATAGGCGGGAATGTTCAGAACACCCAGACACAGGTGAGGCTCTTCTCTGTGTGTGTGGAGGAGAATGAGCTCAGAGACCAGGGAGGGATACAGGGGATTTCAGCAAATGTTAATATTTAATTTTTTAGCTGGGTACTGTGTACACAGGTGTATATAATATATATACATAATTATATGTGCACGTAAAATGTATATAAATGCATCTACACATGTATACACACATCCATATACAATACATAGAATATTTGGAAATACAATTTCCATTTTATAATTAAATTTTAATTGTAAAATTTCACAATTAAAAAGCTATGGCTGAACAGCCGCTGCAGAAAATCAGGTACGGGCAATGAGAACTAGTGGGACTCATCTGTATCTGCTCTTCACTGTACCCTTATCCCCAAACACAATTCTCTGAAACACACCTATTTCTTTAGTATTTTACTTTTTTTTTTTTTTTTTTTTTTTTTTTTTGCCTCTCCCGTTGCGGAGCACAGGCTCTGGACGCGCAGGCTCAGCGGCCATGACTCACGGGCCCAGCCGCTCCGCGGCATGTGGGATCTTCCCGGACCGGGGCACGAAGCCGCGTCCCCTGCATCGGCAGGCGGACTCTCAACCACTGCACCACCAGGGAAGCCCATATTTTATTTTTTTATACTAGTCCCTGCTCCCTTTCTTTCCCAGATCTGTATCTTTAGATAGTTCAAAAGCTCCCTGGCAAGTGAGAGAAGCTTTCAAGGAAGCAGCAAGGGATAAAATCACCTCCTCTTTGCTCACTTACACCCGTTTAAGAGGGGATGATGAGGTGTCTGAGAGCATCCTTAAGGAGTACCCAGTTCAAAGAGTTAATATTTATTTGTTACATTTTACAAAGTGCCGAGAATGGTGTAGAAGCTGAGACACAATGGAGAACTAACACTTACCATATGAGGGCCAGAGTGAACTTTCAGTAACTCCTTGGGATTTCTCAACTGGAAGAGTCCCATGAAGTTTTGTGTTGGATTACCCTGGGGGGTAGGGGAGGGATTAAGTTGTTTAATTACTGTTGCCATTCTGTGTTTTATGCATTTTAATTAGTTTTAATTTTGCACTCTACCCTGAGTCAATTCCACCAAAGGCACAATTTTGAAAATAATAATGATAAAAACATATCAATTTTTCCAGTAAATGATTCTATGCTTGTCACAGCAGTGGAGAAATCTGTCAGAGCCAGACCATGGTATGTGTTCTGTCTGTTTTATGACTGTGTGAATTCTGAATGTCTGAGCTGTCCAAGACAGACATTGTATTTATCCAGACTTTAGACCTACCTTGACTTGTTTTACGGCTTTTTTTTTTTTTTTTAATTCTGACTTCCTTGCAGTTAGGAAGTCAGAATTTCTTTTTTTTTCTTTTTTTTTTAAATTAATTAATTTGTTTATTTATTTTGGCTGTGTTGGGTCTTCGTTTCTGTGCAAGGGCTTTCTCTGGTGTGGCAAGCGGGGGCCACTCTTCATCGCTGTGCACGGGCCTCTCTTGTTGCTCCAGACACGCAGGCTCAGTAGTTGTGGCACACGGGCCTAGTTGCTCCGCGGCATGTGGGACCTTCCCAGACCAGGGCTCAAACCCGTGTCCCCTGCGTTAGCAGGCAGATTCTCACCCACTGCGCCACCAGGGAAGCCCCTTTTATGGCTTTTTAACACAGCTGATGTATCAGCGAGCAATTTTCTTTAAGACATCATGCATCCAAATTGGTATTTCAAAGGTTGATCTGAAATGCCAGAGTAGCGTATGCTAAGTGCTTAGAAGGCATTAGTTGGCTGGTAGGGGTCAGATGGCAGAGGAATGGGGCATGGAAATGAAAAACAAATGAGAATTTCATAAACTGATTTCATTTGGAGGGCTGGGCTCACAGTGGAGATAGGGTCACCCAAGTATAGGCTTGGCTTAGAGGACTTCCAGAAGTGAGCACTGCCACATGAGTTAACCCTCCTGTGTTCATAGCCTGGGCAATTTCTTCTCCCAGATGTTGAAACAAAAACACTTTTGTATATGTGAGAAAGTAAGACTATATGGTCTGACATGGTTTACTCATAGTCACAATGGGAAAGAATATTTGAAGTCTAGATTATTCTGGAAATCTAATCACTACAATTATGTTTTGAACAGATCAATTATCTGATTTTGAAAAAAAAAAAAAGGTATGGGCTTCCCTGGTGGCGCAGTAGTTGAGAGTCTGCCTGCTAATGCAGGGGACACGGGTTCGAGCCCTGGCTGGGAGGATCCCACATGCCACAGAGCAACTGGGTCCATGTTCCACAACTGCTGAGCCTGTGCTCCGCAACAAGAGAGGCTGCGATAGTGAGAGGCCCGCGCACCGCAGCGAAGAGTGGCCCCCGCTTGCCACAACTAGAGAAAGCCCTCGCACAGAAACAAAGACCCAACACAGCAAAAATTAATTAATTAACTCCTACCCCCAACATCTTCCAAAAAAAAAAAAAAAAGGGTATGTATGGTATTAGGAGAAAATCTTTTGTGTTCAAAACTTGAAAAATCAGTGAGGTATTTACAAATGCCTATTATTTGGTTTTGACAGTGGATGTGACACTTGGGAGCTACCTGAGTCCCAGAGTGGGTGATGGGTCAGCAGACAATAATGAACAAAAATGCACAGATACAGTGCTCCCTGGGTCCCAGCACTTGATAGTGACTCTGGAAATAGGTACTGCAATTATTCCTATTGAACAGATGAGAGAAACTGAGTCAAGTAACTTAGCCAAGGTCACACAGCTAGTAAGAGGTATAGGTGGTATTTAAACCTAAACAATAGGACTCCAAAGTCCATCTTTTTTAACCATTATACAATAGTTTCTCTTACACTAAGCTTCCCTTTTGCTAATTTGCCCCCTCTCTGCCCCTCATCACCATTTCCTCCTGATTCTCTCTATTTTTTTCTCTTCTTACCTCTTCCAGAATTTCCTCTGGCTCTATTCCTACCTCTGCTTCTTTTCTGTCTTTGTTTCCCATTTCCTCACTTTGCTCTTTCTTTTACGGTCTTTGTTTTTCCCTTACTCTCTGTTTATGTTTCTTTCTCCTTTAACTGACTTTCCTACTACACGTTCGTGGGTGTGCCTCTTTCTTCTATGTCCTTAATAGTCCTTTTCTGTAGAAATAAGGGAGGCATGGTACATAGTCAATAAGGCTGCTTATTGATCTAGCATTAAATGTGTATATGTGGTATATACACAGAATGCTCTACCATATGGACTTAGTATTCTTTGATTGATTTAATTTAAAAAGAGATAATTCTAATATCTTCTACTTCTAAAAATAATGCCAGTAAAGATGACTATATAATACTTGATAGTTATATTACATTCCTATGTCTTTTCCTTTTTTCCTTAATAAGTTAAAAAAAAGAAAAGAAAAGGAATTTTCATCCGTGATCTAGAACTCATTTAGAAATCTGAGTATACATTTTATTTGACAAAAGTGGATTTCTCCTTGTGAGATGGTGATGGAATATGTGCCTTTTCAAAGAGTTAAGAACCACTGCTGCCCAGGAGAAAAAAGCATAAATGTATTCAGAGCATATATATGACCAGGTAACCTTTAAGAACTCATATAAATCTGAGGTTCTATAAATCTAGGCAAAGTAACTTAGTGCAGGAACATTAGCTAGGCTTTGCCAGCAATACTCTAAAATTAGACTAGTTCTAAATAAATCTGCCTACCTGTGTCCTAAAAGACAACTGGACAGACTACCATGTTCATCTGTTACCTTGGATTCGAGTTCATCTCAGCAAATACTCACCAGTGCCTTCTTGAGGGAGGAAGTGGGTTAAACATTGTGGCTACCAGGAAAATGAGGTCAGAGCTTCACCAACAGAAGGGCTCAAGGGTCAGGGTAGAGACAGATCCCTGCGGTCCCCCAGAGGAACAGACAGCGAAGCTACATAGTCTTGCTGAGCTGTCCGCCCAGCAATTAGAGGGGCATGAGAAGCTGCACCGTGACACAACCACAAGGAAGTCATCAGCGTGAGTCATCTGCAAATACAGCCAACTTCATGTCAGCTCCTTGCTTCAGCAGGTGGATCATTTATATTTTCCCTGGAAGCCATCCTCTGGTCTAAATGTTGTGGTTGAATTGGTTTTCTGTTGCAGGGGAGAAGCTGGCATTCCCAGAAGTAACTAGAATATGCCTGGACTCAGGCAGAGGTCCAGGCACAAGGAGAAAGATGGGGAGCTTTTGAAATTTTCTCTCTCCTACTGTGTGCCAGCTAAAGTCCCACTCATCTTTCCAACGCTCTAATCCTGAGCGAGACATGCGGCTCTAGTGGGGTCACCATGGGGCTTCTTTGCTGGCTTCCTGGTCTTTCGGTATTTGGCGGCTGGCAGTTAAAAAACAAGACGTAGCTGAGAAAGGAGAATTCATAGCACACCTCATCTTTTCTGCACACTGTTAATTCCTCTCACATCTAATGTTTAATCTGAAAACATTTTGACAGCTATTGAAAAAGAAGAGTAGCAACTATTGACTATTTCCATGAACGACTTAGTCTGGGACAGAGAGATCCTGAGATGGCAAATCAAAAATAAATAAATAAATAAAAGTCTGAACATGTGAAATTTAGGGTGGGGAGGCTTAAGGGAAGGCATGCTTTATCTACTTGAACACAAGTGTTGCAGCACTATGACAAAATGGAATTTCTCCTGTATGTATTTGTTTTCCCTTAGAGTTGGAGTCATATTTTTCTGGAAAGTTCTGTAGAATCTGGGTACAATCAAATAATAATTAATATTACAGGGGGCTTTAAATCATAAATATAGAGGAAAACTAATTTTCTAGTTAATGATTAGATTAGCAATGGTACTATATTATTTTCAGAGATGGCAAAATAAAAGGAAAAATGAAAGGGAAGAAGGAATCATTTTGGCCGAGTAATTACCGACCTTGGTTTACATCTTACTCCCAGCTTGCAGTCTCAACGTGTGGCAAATTCAGACTTTCATGATCTGACAACTGTTTTCACTGAAGCAAGAGGACAAAACAGCTGGTTTTCAACTCCAGTCCAGTACAGTTCTGCATGCTGGAACCACGCTAACTAAGTCTCATACCCCTTCCTTCTGGAAATGCTGAAGCAGCTCAGCCTGTTCTGGAACATTCTTTCCAGTTGCATCTTGTCATGGGCACTCTTATTTGACATCACCCAATGCAGTGCCCCAGCGAAATCAAAATTCACACTGTCTTTGGGACTTGTGTGGGCAGCAGAGTCTGGAGGAAGGGAGTAGGGAGTGGGGTGACAGGAGAGGAACGCCTCACAAATTGGTGCAGAAGAGGCTGTGGACCGTTCCCTTGTGAGTGGCCTGTTTGCTTTTTCTCTGGCTAACAGTGGGAGGAACTGCAATTCCTCTTGACCAGCCTCGATTTATGACCAGCTTTTCCTTTTGCTTCAGGGAATGGGGTTCCCAGACAGCAAACCTCTGACTCTTGCCTAGTTTTCAGATAAAGACCCACTTTCGGACATCTGCCCAGCTCTTGGTGCCATTCTACAGAGCTGACTTTTCATGGTGATCATTCCTTTCTCTTACATATTTGTCTGTTACACCACAGAAGGCAGACCTATATGGAAAAGGAACCATCAAATATGGGCTTAACCAACATTTAAGAGTAAATCTCTGGTCTGGAAAGACAAATATATGATATCACTTCTAAGTGGAATCTAAAAAACAAAAAATGGTACAAATAAACCTATTTACAAAACAGAAATAAAGTCACAGACGTAGAAAATAAACTTATGGTTACCAAGGGAGAAAGGCAGGGGGAGGGACTAATTGGGAGATAGGGATTGACACATACACACTACTATATATAAAATAGATAACTAATAAGGACCTACTGTATACACAGGGAACTCTGCTCAATACTCTGTAATGTCCTATATGGGAAAAGAGTGGATATATGGATATATGTATATGTATTACAGTGGATATATGTATACGTAACAGTTATACATATACATATATCCTAACAGTTGATATACGTATATGTATAACTGACTCACTTTGCTGTACGCCTGAAACTAACACAACATTGTAAATCAGCTATACTCCAATAAAAATTAATTTAAAAAAATTCTCTGGTCTGCCTGTGAAGTTGGGTGACAAGCACTGACCAGGCATGTGAGATGGACTTTTACTTCCCAGGATCTCACCCATGGTTTTTAACCTTGAATAGGACTGGCCATTAAATAAACACATGGTCAAACTCTCCATCAATTGGGCTACATATCAGCTCATAAATATCTAACTGGGCTGGATTCTTTCTGTGGCTCTGGGTATGAATGCTTCTATTACTCACCAGATACAACTGCTGCAATTCAGGAAAATGCCTCTCTCTTCCAAGGCTGGGAAAGTCCCAACTTGCGTCCAGAGGTCTCTCATGGCCAGTTACCTTGGGATTAGGAGAGATCCAAGCCACAAAGCCCCTCCACTGATGCCTTCCACTGTCCAATCAACATTTGAATGAGTGTATTCACATGTGTCGAGCTGATTGTAAAGCTGAGGCTCTTCATATTGTTTTGTTTTATGGAAAAGGAAACCAAAAACTTCCTGTATCAGTATGTTCAGTGTGGGTAGGCTTGCGAGACAGGAAGTGGGGAGATTTAGCATTAAAATGTGAAAGCAGTACTTTCAAAATTGACTCAGATAAGTATGACCTTATTCAAATATAGGTTATAACTCCCGGGAGCATTCTAGAACTGATTTAATCCCACCCATTTGTTTTGGAGAAGTAACAAAGATCAGAGGTAATTGACAACAGGGCAGTAGTTTTGAAGAACTACCACATGGCTACAGGAAGACCATGAGGACAAAAAGCCCTTCTGTCTCCCAGGCAGCGTGAGTGAGTTTAAAAAGTGAAAGGGGGCCTGGTCTGCAAAGGCATCAACATCGGCGCTTCTGCTTGCACCACAGAAGACGTGAGGGTGTTCTGGGCTCTGTCCCGGCTTTGCTGCCACTAACTTGCTTTGCCATTTTATACTCATCCTGTGATGCCCCTGGACCTCATAACTGTTCATCGCACACCTTTATAATGAGGGTATTGTGCCAGAAAAACTGCAAGGTATCTTCTCAAATTTGAGGGTTTAGTCTCCACAGTTCTTAGACTGAGTCAAGCAACACAAGGAAAGACGATGGTTACATACACGTTTCTTCTCTTTTTCTTTCTTTTCTTTATTTCCACCAGAGACACTTCTGGTTGTAGAATCAGGGGAAGGTAGTCTAGGAAACACTTAGTGAATCTTCCTGGTCTTCTGATCCTTTTCTGTTCAGTCTTCAGAAGTACTGGGGTGTGCTTTCCTGGCCCTGCTTCTTCTCCGAAAGAGACCCCAAGCAATCTGGATGACCTGGTGGAGAACCACACCAGTGGCGTAGATTAGGGACCATTCTTTTCAGGCTCTTCCTGAGGCAGGTCTGCACACCTTGCTCAACCAACACAAGCTGCCTCTTTTCCCATTCTACCCCCCTTCCTTGTGCCCCACACTAACCTTCATTCTTCTCCTGAGGAAAGCCCCTTCCCATCTTAAAATCTCCAACTGATGGGATCGCATCTGTCAGGAATGCTCCTTCTAACTCTTCTTCACCCAGGAATGTCCTACTCACCACTAAGCCTTGACTTCCTTAGAGAAGCTAATTATCACTTCTTTAGGGAAGCTTTCCATAGCCCTCTGTCCTGATTACCGTCCTAGGTTCGGGACTCTATAGCATACTCTTTATTTACTTCCAAGTGCTTATTGCAAATTTAATGATATAGTTTTGTGTGTAGGTATATGTGTGTGATCCTTTATTTATTGCTTTCCATCCCTTCACTTTCGGCTTATGTGTGTTCTTAAAGTGAGTTTCTTGTTGGCAACATATTATTAAAATCTGTTTTTCTTTTAAGAAATGCATTCAGTCACCCTGTGGCTTTTTGATTGGAGAATTATTCCATTTCCATTTAAAGTTCCATTTATTTGATAGGTAGAACTTAGAACTGCCATGTTGTTAACTGTCCACTCTCAAATCTATTCAGTAATGTCCTAGAGTGTTATCCAAAGCAATAAGGCAAAAAAAAAAAAAGAAAGGAAGGGAGAAGAAAGGGAAAGAAGGAAGGAAGAAAAAAAGAAAGAAAGGAAGAAAGAGAAAGAAAAAGAAAGAAAGAAAAAGAAAGAAAGAGAAAAGAAAGAAAGAAAGAAAGAAAGAAAAGGTTTACAGATGGGAAAGGGAAAAATAAATCTGTACCTTTTACAGATAACATGATTGTCTATGTAGACAATGCCAAAGAATAGGGGAAGATCTTCTAGAATTAATAAGTGGGTTTAGCAAAGTTACAGAATACAAGTTTAACACACGAAAGGCAATGTTTTGAAGTATATAGAAATATATTTCTATACACTAGCAATGTACATGGAAATCAAATATTTTAATAACAATAAATGTGAAATACGTTCAGAAATGAAATACTTAGAGATAAATTTAACAAAACATATATACAATTTGTAATCTGAAAACTACAAAATGCTGATGAAAGGAATCAAGTAAGAACTAAATAATTGGAGAGTATACATGATATTTATGAATTGGAAGAGTCAACTTAGTAAAGATGTCAACTCTCCCAAAAGTTATCTATAGATTTAACACAAGCCCAATCAAACTCCCAGCAGGATTTTTTGTAGATATAGACATACTAATACTAAAATTTATACGTAAAATCAGGGAACCTTAGAACATCTACTAAAGCAATTTTGAAAAAGAAGATAAAGTTGGAGAAATTATATTGAGATTTTAAGGTTTACTGTAACGCTATAGTAATCAAGGCAGTGTGATATTGGTGAAGAGATAGACACGTAGATTAATGGAACAGAATAAAGAATCCAGAGTAGACTCACACAAATATGGCCAAATAATTTTTTGACGAAGGTGCAAAAACAATTCAGTTGGGAAATGATAGCTTTTTCAGCAATTGATGTTGGAACACTTGGGCATTCATGTGTAAAATAAATAAATAAGTAAATAAAGAGAACTAACCTAAACTTCACACCTTACAAAAAAATCACCTCCAAATAGATCACAGACACAGCTAAAGTTATAAAACTTCTAGAAGAAAACATAGAAAAAAATCTTCATGACTTTGTATTAGGCAGAGCATTCTTAGACATGACACCAAAAGCACTCCCCATAGAAAGAAATGTCGATAAACTGGATCTCATCAGTTAAATACTGTTACCCTGTTAAAGAAGTTGTTAAGAGAGTGAAAACACAAGGTATAGACTAGGAGAAAAATATTTGCAATCACACATCTGCTAAAGGATTTGTATGCAGAATATATAAAAACTCTCGAGACTCAGTAAGAAAATAAAAAACCGAATTACAAAGTTGGCTAAAGAGCAATTATCTGGTAACTCCCAAAGTTCACTGTACTTGAATGACCTTCTCAAGCTATTTATTAATGAGTTAGATGAATCCCTGCTTTCTGTGTCCCTCTTCTGCATTGTCTCTTGGTATAAGAAGTCCTTTTACTCATATAGTGTTCTTTTAGATAACCTTCACAAACAAATTCATTCAGATCCCATTTACACACTTACTATGTTTTTCTTCTTCCTTAAAGAATGATTGTGTGCACGTGTACATGCGTACGTGTGTTAACACTATGGGTCTTCTTTTTTCGCTTGTAAAGTTTTATTCAGAAATCCTTTACACATTATGCAGAGGTGAAAAAAGGTAATGTTCAAAGCTTCCGTGCTGGTTTTGGATCTGTGTGTATAGATGGTCGGCACTCCGGGGGCAAGGTACGGGGCTCTTGGGGTAAAGGCGCCTTCTCAACACCCCTGAAATTGTACCACGTGGGAGCTGTGTCCACTTTTCTGAGAATACCAGACATTTCCCTAGAGCAGAAGGACTTAGCAAAAGGGCACTCTCCATTTTGTTCTGAGAATGTAAGAAATTGTCTCACTTCAAAAGGAAAAGGAGAAATTAACCATTTAAGGAAAGTCTCTGCATCATTGATTGAAACAAGTACAGCGACAGAACTCTCAGACGTCTGTGTGGAACAAATACCCTCTTGCTGACTCAGTTTTCTTTCTGCCCAGGGAACCGCTGATGCCCCAGCCTCCTTTCAGAGAGGAGGGGCCAGAGGTTTAGGGAGAAATGAGTCAGCGAGGTAGGGGGCCTCCTTCTTGTCAGCCCAGGGGGCTGGACTCTCACCTGGAAGGCCCTGCTGGTGCCCCAGGAGATGCACTGGGAGCCTATCCTGTGGCTGCTGGGGGAGGGACCACGGAGGGAGGGCGATGGTCCCCACCCAACCCCCAGCCTCTGTGCGAAGGAAATGCGCTCTCTGTGTCCCACCCAGTGCTGCTGCGATGATTAATGAGCCCGCCAGCTCCCGGAGTCCTTCCTGAGCTGGCCTGGAGCTTTTCCACAGGGACCGTGGTGAGCATGTCTCAGGCTCCCCTGTCTCTTTTCACTTCCCGTCTGATCATTTTTCCGCCTGCGCCAAGCTGCCTTCTTGTGGATTTGTTGCATTTTCTTTTTCTTTCAAGTTTATGTCTCTTAAATAGATAACCACCAGTCTGTAGAAGAAGCGTGACATCCGTAAACGCATCAGAGCCCCGGGGATGGGGATACAGCTGATTATTATATTGATGGTGACAGTAAAATAACTTGAGATTTAAGCAGTGAATTTCCAAAAAGCTGAAAACACTGTGTATATAATCAGTCATTTACTCCCAAAACAATCCAGGAAGAAAGAGAGCATATTATATTTCCTCCCTTTCTTCCTTCCTTCATCCCTCCCTCCCTTTCTTCCTGCTTTCCTTCTCTCCTACCCCATCTCTTTCCTCCAATAAATGGAACATACTAGGCACCGGGCATTTTGCTGTATACGATACACAATAAAGCGCAAAACATAAAGTATTTTCCAAAGTCACCTGCTGACTCAAGATATACAATTGAAAAGCTTGTGCTTCTGGTTCTATGACATTCATAACTCAGATATTAGACCTTATGAGATGACATGGTCCAGGCAGGGAGGTAGAGGCAACCGGGAGCCTGCTAAACATCCTTTGAACTGAATGAGGCTGGGGAAACCCATCTGCCTGTGCAGCCCAGTGAGTCAGGAATAATGTGAACAGTAAGAGAGTTTGAGGTCAAGATTTTAACAAGTGGGCAGAGCACAGGGAAAGGAAATCTTGGAATCTGCTTCTCAGGCAGGAAGCAGACATCACCTGGGAAGGACTTCCATGGGTTTCCTGCCTTAGCCACTGCCGGGGTCAGGGACAAGGTTCTCATGTCTAGGAGAGGACTAGGAAGACCAAGATAAGGTACTAACTCCAAATCCATTGGAGGACAGGTAGACCATATGAAGTAACCAGCAGAAGCAGGGAGAACTGAGATCAAGGCAGAAAAAGCAAACGTCAATGGCAAGGCCAATATAGGTGGAGGAGAGAGATCCAACCTGTGGGCTACATGGGGACTGACAACCTTGAACTTCATCTGAGTCCTGTGTTCCTGGAAAGCAGAGACAGATGAGAAATCTTCTCATGTTGGGTTTCAGGAGACAGGGACCACCTGCTCTCCATATTCTGAGACAAGACCCACCTCTACCCTTTCTAAGTGACTATAAGTCCCTGTTTCTTCGTCTCTATGGAACCCTAGGCACCCTTCCTTTTCTTTTAGATGATCCTCATGAATGAACATTCTCCCATAAGAGCATTTTCTTTAGGTGTCTGGTGCATTTTTTCTTTCGCAGGACCGAGATCAAGTTACGGTTAGCCTAAAAACTCAAAGTGGAGAGGAATAACAAGTAGGCCAGCCTACAACGTGGCTCTGCGGTCTTCAGATTCTGGAGCTGGTGAGGTCAACATTCTAAGTCCCAGAGCATGGAGACCTGGGCCATTTACTATGTATCCTGCAGCCTTCAGGATTTGCTTAGGAACTGGAGTAAGGCTGAGCATTGTGTAGTGGCTCCAACGTGAGAATACATCAGAGTTACCTAAAACACCCCAAGTTCCTGATTCAGTAGATCTGAGGAGGGGAGGGGGTTAAGAACTTGCTTTTCTAACAAGTACCCAAGTGACGCTGATGTTTCTGGTCCAGAGACCACACTTGGAAAACCACTGGGGTAGTCAATGCTAGTAGAACCATCTGCGACAACTCAAAGAAGACGAAGATAAAGAAAATGAAGCTGATTCTCAATAAAATGAGAATGCCTTTGACATCCATTTCAAAGGATTGTCGTAAGGCTCACAGGCATAGATAATGTATGTGCGTGTATCTATGTAAATTATCAAAAGCTATACAAACATAAAGTATGTTACATTACCTTCAATATATGGGGTTCTCTTGAATACTTCCATACCACAGTCCTTCATTTTAAAGAATTAAGTAGTAGTTGCCCGTGTACATCACTGAGTTTAGGAAATGCAAGCTAGGGGAGGAGTCGTTGGCATTTAGGATGAATGAAAGGTATATATCATGGTGGAAGAGATGAAGTACTTGATCCTCTCTCAGTTTCTAGGCTACACTGCTAGGGATTAGGAAACTTCTGTGACTGACACTTAGCTGTAAATCACCTCGGAGATTCCCAAGTGTATGTGTGAGTCAGTCATTCAGTGTTGAATACGCTGAGTTTTACATTCACGCAAAACGGCAGCCACTTGTCATTGCCCTCCTTGGAATATTTTACACCCTCAGAGTCCCATAGGGTGCATCCTTGCATTGTACTTCTATTTAAAAAATGCTCTTCTGAAGGTGTGGCTGCTGCTGTATCCAACCTCAGCGCCTCTTTGCAGCTCCTACTGCTGGTTTTAGCATCTTTAGGGGAAAGGCCCTGCCAACCCCTTTAACTGCTACCTTGTCAGAGGGAGACATTGCCTGTGCCTCTTACATACAATTGCTTGAGAAACTGGCTCTTCTTTCCTTCTTCCCACCTCCCTACGCTCCTAAGTATAAATCACCAGCCACAGTCACCCCATTTCTTTCTTAGGGCTCAAATGCATTAAGCCTATCAGAAAATGGAAAACAACCCCAATTCTTAAAAAACCCAAAGGAAACATAGCCAGTGCTAATTATCTTGAAGTAATGTGAACGTTATTTTCCCCAATTACCTACTAGGTAGGCTCCAGCCATTCTGCTTTCTTTAAGCCTTTTCCTAAAAGTCTTAACTTTTTCTATAGAGAAGATTCATTGTGGTACAGTAATGGGAATTCCTCCCTCCTTAGCACTGCCTGGGGTAGATCAATCCCACAGTCATGTCTGCCCTCAGTTCTTTCAGAATCAACTCTGGGCAACATGGTCTCATTATTGTAATAGGACAAGGAAAAGAAGGAAGGAAGGTTTGACCCAATATTCCTGGCTCTGGTCAAATGGGGATCTTCAACCCCAATAGCTCCAGCATGGAGAAGGGCAGGATAATCTTCTCCACTCTTGGATTGTCGGCACCTCTTTTCTCTCTCGTCTCCACCATCAAGCACAAAATGTCCTGGGACTTCCCTGGCAGTCCAGTGGTTAAGAGTCCACACTTCAAATGCAGGGGGTATGGGTTCGATCCCTGGTCAGGGTGCTAAGGTCCCACATGCCGTGCGGTGCGGCTAAAAAAAAAAGTTTCTTCAGGTGAGAAACAGAGTTATTCGCTTTCTCAAATGTGTCAGGAGGCCTTGTGAACACACGTTTCCTCTGATAAGACCACACTGTTGATACGCTTTTTGCATCGGTGACCTGGGCAGACTACAGATAGGCTCACAGAAATCATCTTTCCAACAACAGCTGGTCCTGAAAGCAAACGCTTGCTAAATTTCACATCCATGACGTTAACATAAATGTACGGTCTTACACAAATATCAACCTCTTCAGGTCTCAAGTCTCAAACAGAAGTTAAGGGGCTAGGCTACATGATGTTTAAAAAACGTTTCTTTTAGTTCTGCAGAGTTTTCCTATGAGAATAAAAATGCATGGATTTGAGTTCCAGATCACTGATCCTTGACCCAGCTTTAGTTTGTTTTTATGTGTTCATTTGTTTGTTTAGTGACTGTACTCTATAGTTTATAGTACGATATATATAACTGTAGCAGATTGAACAGTATGGAATTTGGCTTTGTAGGTAAAAATGGTTGAATATTTTCTGTGGTTCAACCTAATATATTCTAGTAAAGATAATAAAAAGCCACACTTTAAGTGGACTTGAATTTTTTTATTGAATGTTATAGAATCAGGTTTTAAATTGGACATGATCTCTTAAGATCTAAGACATTTTTAGCTCTAACTTAATGTTGAAGAAATCTCTTTGTCAGAAGGAAATTGATATATTTCTTTTTCTTCCTTTCCATTCTTCTTCACTTCTGGGAAATCTAGATCCTCTAGCCTGAGCTGATGGCCTAAAAGATCTTGTAAGCCTAGAAACTCTCAGTCAGTAACTGGCTTACAGGTGCATGGAATCTTGGGTGACTTTTCTTTGGCATGAAAGTTCAACCTATGGAAACATCCATACTTTTCTTTTTTCATAAGTCACACTACATTAGCACAAAAACTCAGGAACTGACCAGAAATTTCAATAGCACTGGGCTCAGCTTTCTCTCTCTAACCATCCATTTCTCCCTTTCCTCATGTCTTCACCAGGATGTACTTGCCCTAGTGGGCTGAGATGCTTCACGGCAGGCCTCCACATCCAGCCAGCTCACATCTGTCTTAATTTCTTTGGCTTCCTTCCCTTCTGCCGGAAGGATTTGTTTTAAAGGTCTAACAAATGGGGAAAGCGGGGTCCATCATATAGAGTGTGGTGCTAAAAGCACAACAGAGCTACCAGAGGATGTAAGGGACCAAAGCCATGTGGGCCCGTGGTTTTGGAGTGCACTCTGTGTTTTTACGGATTCCTGTTGGCTTCATTCTTCAGCTGTAGGAGCTTAAGGATACCTCAGATTGATATATTAATATCTCACCTTTCAAGAGGAACTGTGTGACATCTTTGGAATGTTTCAGCCAGAAATCTCAACTCTCATGCTGCTCAAGTCTGTTCCAAATGGAAAAAAATGGAATTTTGATACTTATCCCCTAATATCGGTTTCTTTTTTGTTCCTGCCACATCCTGTGTACTCTTTAGATTCTGGACTAGTGTTTGTAGGAAGGGTTGATTATAAACGATCATTATTTTCCTAGACAACTAAAAAGAGTTAGTTACTTTGGGGAATTAAATCAGCTGAAATTGTACACAGCAACACAGATCCCCATGCAGAGCTGGGGGACTCACTCAGAAAGAAGGAGGCGTGCCAAGATGGGCTATCATCTGAGAGGCAGTACTCATAGCCTCAGGGCCCCACCTGCTGCCCTAAGTTCTTAACTGGCTTCATACCTCCAGTGTCCAGCCCCATAAAGCCCATAGCTCCTTCCTTGGTTAATCTTCTCCAAGCACCAATGTTTTCTTGTTATTCCACAGCTTAAAGACTTATCCTTAAAGACCATATCCTGCCCATCCCTCGTTATGGAGAACGGGTGGCCTTCAGCTTGGACTGGAATACAGTATAGGCCGTCTTTTCCCATGTTAGCATCCAAAGATCAACCATTCCACTCGTCCATCACAAATCTGCAGCACTTTCAGCTCCCTGCTTATTTCTTTATTTTTTAGAATTTATTTTATTGATGTACAGTTGATTTTCAAAGTTGTGTTAATTTCTACTGTATAGCAAATTGATTCAGATATATATGTGTGTGTGTATATATATATATATATATATATATATATATATATATATATATAGTTTTTAATATTCTTTTCCATTATGGTTTATCACACTATATAGAATATAATTCCCTGTGCCTTACAGTAGGACCTTGTGGTTTATCCATTCTATATATAATAGTTTGAATTTGTTAATCCCAAACTCCCAATCCATCACTCCCTCACCCTCTTCCCCTTGGCAACCGCAAGTCTGTTCTCTATGTCTGTGAGTCTGTTTCTGTTTTGTAGATATGTTCATTTGTGTCAAATTTTAGATTCCACATAGAGTGATATCTTGTGTGTGTGTGTGTGTGTGTGTGTGTGTGTGTGTGTGTGTACACCACATCTTCTTTATGCATTCATCTGTTGAGGAACATTTAGGTAGCTTCCATGTCTTGACTATTGAAAATACTGCTGTGGTGAATTCTGGGGTGCATGTGTCTTTTCAGATTATGGTTTTCTCTGGATTTATGCCCAGGAGTGGGATTGCTGGATCATATGGTAGCTCTATTTCGTGTTTTGTAAGGAACCTCCATACCGTTTTCCACAGTGGCTGTACCAATTTACATTCCCACCAACAGTGTAGGAAGGTTCCCTTTTCATGGAGCTCCCTGTTTAGAGACAAACATCCACTTCAGGCACAATTCAGAAACTCGACCTCAAAGCATTCCTGCCAAAAATATGGCAGAAACTATTATCTAGTAGACATTGTTTAAGGCTTATACCCTTCATCCACTTTTGCAGGTCCTCTACCCACTCGTAAGTTAGGTTACCAAAAACCAGTGCAAAGCTCTCAAGAAAGCTTTCCCAGAGAATCAGGACATACGTGCCTTCATTTAAGGAACGCTGCAGTATCAGTATTTGAAGAAAGGACTTGTGAATCCCATGAAAGTACAGCTAAAGATAGCGTCCCTGTTTCCTCCACATGTGTTATGTGGCAAGTATAACGGACAACTCTCGGGCCAGCACTTTTTTTTTTTTTTTTTTTTGGTATTAGGAGTGTTGCCGACTCCAGTTTGGCTGCCCCCCGCCCCGCCTTCCTTTTTTAAAAAACTCATTTATTCCTCACCTCGGGTGTATTTCAAATAATATTGTAAACCATCCTCAATTCTTTCTGAAAAAATGGTAGGTTACCAGTAAATACCCGAGTCTGACCTTCAGTTGGACACCAAGAGACAGAAGAGTCAGGTCTCCAATGTCAAAAAAATCCTCCACGTAGCACCGATCAGAGCTGATGCCTCCTTGACCACATCACAGCCTCGGATGCTCTGAGCCTCCTTGCAGAATCCTTAGTTGCCCGTCCTATTTTCTCATGGGTCCCATACTGCCCCACATTCTTTGCTTGCTTTGGCCCCTGTGGGTAACTTCATTTTCAATTCAGGTGCTTTCTGAATCCCTCCTCAACCTGACTTCTAAGGTTCAGTCATTTGAACTATTTAAACTAGCCTGCATAGGAAGGAACTTCTCTTATTGCAGCATTTTTCAAATTTCAGTCAATTGCATCCTACTTCACATCTGTATCCTTAATTGCTTAGTATCTTTTCTTAAATTCCCTCCCTGTATTTCCGATTGGACCTGAAATACAGAGTCGAGCTCATCATTATTTTTGGTTCTTGACAGACTCTTATCATCGACGCAATCAAGGCTTACATTTCCTTATTTTGTTAATTACTTAGTTACTTCGAATATGTAATAAGTGTCTGTAAACCACCACCCCAAACAGAAGGCAAGATGTTGACAATAAATCTAGCCCTATGATCCCCTTCCACAACCTATCCCCTGACCATTGCCCGCCTAAAGGCATCTTGAATCTTGTATTCATTGTTCAGTTGCTTCCTTTTGTACATGGTCTCATTTCATCAATACGTACATCTAAAATGTGCATTTTTAAATTTTAATTGTTTTTAACCTTAAAAGAAGAATCTAATAGCATGTAATCTTTCGAGTCTTGCTTTTTTCACTTTATGTGACTTAGATCTATCCATATTGTTCTCAGTGGCTGTAGTTCATTCATTTTGACCATTAATATAATATTCTGTTACATGAATTCACCACCATTTATTTTATTCATCTACTTTCCTGCCATTGGGTATTTGGGTGAGTTCCATGATTTTGCTATTGTTAAGAGGGCCGCTGTGAACCTTTTTCTGCATGTCTCCTGCATTCAAGGGCTAAAATGTATCTTGGACATGGATACACAGGTGGGATGGTGGCTTATTAGAGCAGGCAAATGTTCCATTTAAGGAGGCAATGCCAAACTGTTTTCCAGAGCGGTCACACCAATTTTTCTGCCACCAATCGCTACAGGTAGCTCTGAATTCACACCCTGCTCAGTACTTGTGAGTGTCAGACTTCTGAGTTTATACCAACAGGATAGGTGACAAGTCTCACTTAAACATTTTTTAAAGGGAAATTTTATATTTTTAACCATAAGTAGTAAATTCATGTCACTTGTTATAAATAGGAAACCATGAAAATAAATAAATAAAACGAAACAAAAATCATGTTCAAGATCGTCACTAGATACTCCTACCTACTGAAAACAATTAGCCTGAGGTCACCTTTTCCTTTATTAAAAGGGAACGCTAGCAGGTGTCAGAGAGCATTAACGATTTAGCAACAAACTAAGACAGTCTGACTGAAAGAGCATTGAAAAGGAAGCGACTTTCTCATCCTGTGACTTACGGTATTTAACTTTGAATACTCTTAATTCTTAAAATCATCTTCATTGTCACCCACACATTTGCCCTAATTTGGTTCTCTGCCGTATTTCCTTAAATAATCTCTTGTGAATCATAGCCAATCCCTGAGTGATCCTGTGAGGTTCTGATGCATTGTTGACAGTGTCAACTTGTAATATGGATCTCTCTGAATAAATTCCTGTTACATTTCATCTCAGCAAACAGTTCATTCCTCGGCTGGACCTAAAGAGGACAGCAAAGTCCGTTTAGATTTTACATTCTGCTTCAATAGTTAAGAGATTCGTGTTGTACTTGAGGGCTCTTAGTTGGATAGTCTCTTGTCTGTCTGAACTGTTTCTGATCTTTCTGTCTTAGTTTTAACATTTTGTGTCACGTATATTTTGACACTGGAAGCTGCCTCAAGTGTCTTGGATGTGTTATTAAATAAACTATACCATAGAAAAAAGAGCTTCCACTGTGAATGAAAGAATGAATGTGAATGAAAGCAGCGATCAATACTACTTTACATCGTTTTTAAACTATTGTGCATGGTTACCTCATGTCTTTCCACCTAGATTATAAGCTGCTAGAAGACAGGAATTACCTTACGTTAAGTGTATGTGTTCCTTGGTCCGTAGCACAACATTGGATGGTAGGCATCACATAAACACTTGTAAAGGAGTGTGTTTAAGTGGCGTACCTTCTCAGGTAATGGCAGCAAAGCCGGAAGTGGCAATGATCTCAGAAGGAGGTTGCCAAATTTTGCTTGAAGACTCGAAACTGTAACTCAAGGCTTTATTTAAGTTTAAGGAGATAGTTGTGTAGTGAGAAGAACATATGCTTTGATAGTCAAAGAAACATGGGTTCAGGTTCAATTCGGCCAATGATCAGTTGTGCCAGCTTGGGTACATTACTTAATTTTCCTGGTATGAGTGGTTAATCTATAAAATAGGATTCATGAGTCCTTCCACGTTTGACTAGGTTAAATAAAGGCAAGACATGGGCTACAGAGCAGATGTTTAAATATTGCTAATTTCCCCTCCCCCAACTTCTCTGAAGGAATTGTTTCCTATGTAGATTTGGACTTCAGAGAGAATTTCTGCTCACACCTAATAATAAGCGTTCATGTTAGCATCAGTTTGATTATATACAATGGATTCGAGTGCTGAGTTTTCATTGCCTTGATGTATGACATCAGGCAAGCATTGTCTTATGTTGTGATAGGGAAGGACAAATCTGACTCCACTTTAGATTTTTTCCCTTAACTTTATGCTTTGTGCTCTGTTGCCTATGCTTAGTTCTGCCGGCTCTGCACCTTTTGTAAAAGAATGTCGCCTATAGCCTGAAATATATAGGGTAACCCATTCTCAAGGTTCTGACCTTTAAGAGTCCATTCATATAGAGATAAGAAGTTGGAGAACAGAAAATAACATCTGTGTTTTTGGAGGCTTACAGGAACAGCATGACCTGACCTACCTAGACAGCTGCAAGAACAAAGGATTCTGACACCAAGAAGTCTGCAACAACCAACCTCATCCCTCCCTCACCTTGCCTTTAAAAGTGCTTTGCTGAAACACTTTGGGGACTTCAGGGTTTTGGGTGGCAGAGGGCACAAGCCACCTGTCTCCCTGGTTGGCCCTTCAATAAACCTTTCACTGCTACAGACTCTGATGTTTCAGTTTGTTTGGCCTTACTGTGAGTCGGGCATAAAAACTTGCATTTGGTAACAAAGTCAGCTATCCTTAAATGACATCTGGGTTATCTGTCATTCTCCTGAGATCAAGCCTTATAAAACAGAATGAGGAAGGCCTTCTAAAACTCATGTTGCCTTCCCATGCAACAGAATCGCTACAATACTGTTTTTCTTCGTAAAACCAGTCTGTCAGTTTGCTGGGTGACAATTCTGCTTCAGCTCTGAACACTCAATGTTCCTTCACCTCATACATAATCAAGGATAAAAGATACTCAGAATCGTGTGGACACTGCAGCTCTCCCAAAGGATTCTACTGACCCTGAGAATACGTGCTGGAAATGACGGATAACATTTGCGTTCCGTGTGGGATAGGGCCTTGCATACTCCAAGACACCCTGATGAGGAGGCTGGAGAATGTTATTCAGACGAGGCCAGCATCAGATCCTGGGCAAATCAATGGGGGTTCTTGTAAGATATGAATCACGTCCATTATTTGACCCACACTTAAGATTCTGAGTCTGTCAATGAAGTTGGTCAAATTGGCAGAAATGTCTGTTCTGGTCTCTGTGAACAGTGGAGAAGTATAAAATTGCTCTGAGTGGAAAATTCAACTCTAGCAGGAATTACGAGTCTGTAGCCAACACCACCAAGCAAACTGAAAACCAACCAGAATATTAAAAAAACAAATGACCACAAACCATACAAAATGTTCAGGTCCGTGGTATAAAGGAAAACACTCCAAGGACTCCAAAGGTCTGATTTATTAAAGACTTCGGTTCTCGCAAATGCATAAAGTTGCACAATGACTCATAGAAAATCTGTCCCTCAATGCATTTTGCACCAGGTAGAAGATATATGAAGAAAAACCCCATTTATATAAGGAGCCCATGATCACTGTGATTTATTAGGCAATTTCCCCGAGTGCAATACTGTGTGAACACCAGGCCCAGCATGGAACCCTAACCAGAAGAAGAAATCAAGATGAGGCCAGAGGGCCCAGCAAATGTCTGGATTCAAAGGCATGTTTGTGTGCAGCTTGGCAGCAATGAGAACAAGTAGGGAGGTTGGAAATCTTAAAGAAAGAAAAACATTTCCTCTTGGGCTCCAGCAACTAGAGAATGAAGGTTTTCCCAGAGACCATTCATTCCCAGCTAGCTCTCTGGTCCTACAAAGTATTAGGGCCTCACCACATCTCCACTTTTCTTCCAAAGAAGGCAGAGGTGGCCTGATCCGCTGTGCACTGGCTCCCAGGGGCCTTTACTGGAAGTGTCTGTTCCCCTGTGGGCCCCCCCTCCCTGAGGTGTGCTTCCATCGTGCTGGTCCAGAAGATTAAGATTTACACTGAGCTGCCCTGAAATATTATGGTTTAGGGATGCAGAGGCAGGGAAGAGGGTACTAGATGATGATGCTGAAGTCATGTTGGCGGAAAACAAAGTGTGAATTTTACTCTAAAAACGCCTGAAACCACTCCCTCTGTGATCCTGGATGCTACATCTAAAATGGAGCCTGGGGCTTCCCTGGTGGCGCAGTGGTTGAGAATCTGCCTGCCAATGCAGGAGACACGGGTTCGAGCCCCGGTCTGGGAGGATCCCATATGCCACGGAGCAACTAGGCCCGTGAGCCACAACTACTGAGCCTGCGCGTCTGGAGCCTGTGCTCCGCAACAAGAGAGGCCGCCATAGTGAGAGGCCCGCGCACCACGATGAAGAGCGGCCCCCGCTTGCCACAACTAGAGAAAGCCCTCGCACAGAAACGAAGACCCAACACAGCCAAAAATAAATTAATTAATTAAAATGGAGCCTGTTTGGGATGCTCAAAGTGTATTAAGGAAATTTCATTCAACCAGATGACTAGGAATAAGTCGTGACTTTCTCCAGCTAGTTTCATGGAGTATTGCCACGTGGCATATTTCTGTCTCCAGGCACTCGCAGAATATTTAAATTACATGGCTGGAACTCAACATGAGATGATATTAAAAAGTTTAATGAAAGCTCAAGGTGGGCTTCCATGGTGGCGCAGTGATTAAGAATCCACCTGCCAATGCAGGGGACATGGGTTCGAGCCCTGGTCCGGGAAGATCCCACAGGCCGCAGAGCAGCTAAACTCGTGCGCCACAACTACTGAGCCTGAGCTCTAGAGCCCGTGAGCCACAACTACTGAACCCGTGTGCTGCAACTACTGAAGCCTGTGCGCCTAGAGCCTGCGCTCTGCAACAAGAGAAGCCACCTCAATGAGAAGCCCGTGCACTGCAACGAAGGGTAGGCCCCACTCGCTGCAACTAGAGAAAGCCTGTGCACAGCAGTGAAGACCCAACACAGCCCAAAACAAAATAAATAAATAAATTTTAAAAAAAGAAAGAAAAAAGAAAGCTCAAGGCATATACAGCCTTATTTCAGGCTTGGTAGTTTGAATGTCATGATGGAATTCTGTCTACTATGTTGACTACAGCTGTAGAAGCTGGTGGGCCTCCATGTCTCTTCCTGTACCTCTGGCCTTCTCCTGGGTGTTTTCACTGTAGATGCTCAGAGAATGAATGGCCTTAGTCTCAGGCTCCAGTCTGTTTGATTTTTAAACTTGTGACTGCAGGTCAATGAGACCAGGATCCTTCAGGGTGCGGGGATGGGGGGAAAGGAAAAGAAAACTTGAATGTTTCACTTGGGGTCTTTCCTGTCCTCTCTTTTCTCCAATAAGATTTTTCTGTCTGCAGAGGGTCATCCCCTGATTTCTTGAGTTCCCCTTTTCCCATATTTACCTATTCAGCTCTCCAACTGCCTTAAAAAAGCACAGTCAAGGAAAACAAACAAGCCAACAGTTAACTCATCAAAGTACCTATTTTATTTTATTTTTTTACTATGCATTATTAAGTGAAGCCTAGTTGATTTACAATGTTGTATTAGTTTCAAGTGTACAGCAAAGTGATTCAGTTATACATATATATATAATATATATCCTTTATCAGATTCTTTTCCATTATAGGTTATTACAAGATATTGAGCAGAGTTCCCTGTGCTATGCAGTAGGTCCTTGTTGTTTACCTGTTATATATATAGTAGTGTGAATATGTTAATCCCAAACTCCTAATTTATCTCTCCCCACCTCCATCTCCTTTGGTGACCATAAGTCTGTTTACTATGTCTTCATAGCATCTGTTTTTCAAAACAGCCATTGGAATTCAGGTGCACGTTCTAATCTCCGTTTCACAATTTGCCAACATTTAATTAATCTGTCTGCACCTCTGTTTCCTCATTTACCAAATGAAGACAGTCATAACCAACTCAAAATGTAAATGTAAAACATAGGGCCTGATACATGCAAAGTGCTTAATAAAAGGTTACAAAAATCATCGTTATTAACAGCTGCTAAATGATGTTGCTTGACAAATTATTAGCAGTTCAAATTCAGACAGATTTTTTTCAAACAGATGTGTGTAGCTACTGTCTCACATATTGCCTTGGACATCCTCAGAAGTATATCTGGAATATGGACATGGAAAAATCCACTAACAGCCCTTCCTTGCTGTTTCTCAGTTATTATCCTATGTTCCCTATTCAGATCCTTGCTTATACTTAAAATTGATGCTTTTTTTTTTTTTTTTTTTTTACGGGGGCGTCTCCAT